>NW_003298814.1:190793-192833 GCF_000151645.1 Tuber melanosporum | reverse complement strand
GCCTACTTTTGCAAACAGTACATTTTGATTCAGTGATATTGCAGAATTGTTTACTGATACTTGCTACTCGTTGACCAATTTGTTCTTATACTTCCCAGTCATCCATGATGATTAACGTACTGCCTAGTTAGCTTCTGCCCTGTGCTCCAAGTATTTGAATTATGCATTGTCCAAAGTTGGTATCACGAATGTGGCTTCGCGAGAAAAGGGTGTTTATGTGATACATGGTTATGAGTTACAGGTATGTTATTGCTTCACATATCAGACTCATTCGAGTTATATGATTTGTTATGTGTGGGATTTGTGATGCTTTGGCACATGGCTCAAATATGAGTCATGGGACGTGCGCCTGATGAGTATGCCTTGTGAGTGTGCCTTGTGGGTACACTTTGTGCATATGATTTATGTTTTGCACATGACCTCATTATGAGGTCATGGGTTTCACGCATATGACTCAGTCGAGTCATAGAATTTGTTTATTGTGTTATGATTGGTTTATGAGTTTTTGCACATGACCTCGCCATGAGGTCATGGGTTTTAAGCAGGTGATCATCTTGGTCACATGACTAGTTTGTTATGATTTAGTTTCGCACATGTGACCACTTTGGGTTACATGACCACAGGCAGGAAGAACATTATATAAGGAGGCCGATGTAGTCGAGGAGGATAGGTTCTTTATGCTTTGTTCTAAGTACTTTTCCTACTTATTATATTAATGACTATAAAATACCTTTATGATCTTTATCATTATTGCAAAGTTATCATTACACCAAGGAACGTTCTTCGTGAAGAAGTGTTAGAGAAAACTTACGATAGGCGTTCCCAATAGAAGACAAAGTTCTTGTACTATCGGTAACATAGGCAGAGGCCTAGTGCTATCGTAAGACTAAGGAAAGAAACAGAAAAAGAAGAGAAGCATCGTTCCCCATCGCTAAGAACTAACTATCCAAGGAGGGATCGTTACAGTTGGTTGGCTTTCTACTGTATTTGACTACTCTTATAGGCTGAGGCTTTTGTACTGTCTCTAATTAATACTATTTGACTCCTATTCATAGGATAATGTATGGAGTAGGCAATTGCAAAGACAGGATCAAAGTATAATAGAGGTCTGCATATTTGCATAATCTGTTCTTTCAATTTACGTATAATAAAATATAATCTAGAATACTTAGTTTGGTTTAGAAAATTATAATTTTCTGAGAAACCTGTATTTTCCTCAAATAAGACACTGGTAATACTTTAAACATGTGGTAGGTAGATTTGAGTTACAGCAACAACCAGTTAGATATTTAATATGTAAATTCAAATATTTAATAAAAAAAGTATGGAGAATGGTAATATGAATTGAGATAATAAATAGGAGAATACAGTTGACCTAATTGCCAGTCTAGCTTTTAATAGTATATTTCAGAGGTTAATCAGCTTCTTTTAGATTATTAATATCTCTTTACAAATATAAATCTCTTAAATTCCAACTTGAATTATTGTCTCAGATTCCTAATTCTTGCTCATTCATAAAATAAATAGCTAACTCTCAGTCAGATATTAGTTTGTAAGCACGTTAATTAAATATTATCAAGTTTTATCATGAAGATTTAGGCTATTAATATGCAGTAAAATCATAAATTAACACTGATTTTTCAGTAAAGTTTCTGGTATGAAATTATGCATTATCATATATTTGATTTTTAAAATAAAAAGATTGGCTTGAAGGCGACACTTAGAAGGCAAGCTTCTGCTACTCCATCATTAAACATAAAAAATCATAAACAATGTATTGATACACACTTTAAGGCAATGAAAGTCAGAAAGGTCTAGGGTGTGTTTTCCAACAAGCACAAATCTGTTCTCTAGAATAAGTTTCAATTACCAGAGATGTAGTGGAGATTGTCACGAAGGTGGCTTGGCTCCAAAAAGGTTTACATATAACTCAAGATTATAAGTAATAGGTATGTCATTGTCTCATGTAAGTGACCAGTTTGGTTCATATGACTTGTTATGTTATGATTTGTTATGTTTCACACATGACAGAATTATGAG
>NW_003298814.1:158600-190324 GCF_000151645.1 Tuber melanosporum | reverse complement strand
CTGGGCGACTATGAGAGATTACTAGGCTTTGAAAATAGAACTCGTTTGGCATGCACCATAGGTAACGGGACGATTTTGTATGAAGAGATGGTATGGAATAGTAAAGGATCTCCACAAGAGACCAATACATTTGCATCCATCCTACAATTGCCAGAGGAGTTTAGAACTCTGAAAAACACTACCATACAAGCCAATGGATTGCACGGGGTGTTACAACTAGGCTTTGAAACATGTTGTAGCTGTGGGGATGACTTCTAATAATACAATAGCGATTGAAACCCTGTTACCCAGAGTAACCAATGGTTGCTAACTGAGGGAATATTTGTCAATCTGATGGAATAGCTTCCTTTAAATGAGGAGGAAGTCCTCTAGAAGATATCTATTAGTTGGGTAAGGAGTTATAAAGGTTTGAAGTCAGGTGACCTAAAAAGCTTACGATTATGACTACCTTTGCAGATACAACCCGCAGATGAACTGATCATTTCATCAGTAGTGGAGACAATTGTGGCCAACTCAGTTTGACCTGAGAACTAGGCTATAGGTCTAAAGACTCTAATGATCGGATAACTACTATTGGGAATAGTACCGTTGCTAGTTAGTTACATCATTTGTAGCCTGTACGGGTACTCGGTTATTGGTTTTGTTTTATGTTTTGTTTTAAGTATCCCTTTGATACTTGGCTTGGTTTAAGTATCGCTTTGATACTTGGTTTGTTTTAAGTATCGTTTGATACTTGGTTTTGTTTTATGTTTTGTTTTAAGTATCGCTTTAATACTTGGTTTGTTTTAAGTATCGTTTGATACTTGGTTTTGTTTTATGTTTTGCTTTAAGTATCGCTTTGATACTTAAGGAGTTTTACCAAAGAGTATCAATTGATACCTTTGATTAGTTTCGTTCATGCTAGACATGAACAGATTTGTGTATTTAAATACCGCCTGTTTCTACGATAGAAAAGGCAGACTTCGACAGACAGTATTCCAATATACTTGGTTGAACGGTTACTTCTTTGTTCCTCAGTACACCCTCGAAGCCTCCTTTAGTTCTCAGCTCTCGCCTCCTCTCTGGAAGAGCAGGCCACCTTCCAACTATCGTATCTAATACCGATAACGTGATTAGTACCTTGCGAACACGTTACATTTTTTTAACCTCAGCAAGTGGTTAAGAACCTGTCCCTGGATTTAGGCCTGATCAACCTATCGATATCCACCTTAGAACGCTAGCGGAGAGAAGGGGCAGAATCACAGCACATTCGGCTTCATCTCAAACCCAAGATAGAGTCTTTGATGACCAGGAGTGGGAAGCAAATCCCACGGCAAGACCTTACAAGAAAGAAACAACCCCGGTGCTCTGCTAAAGAGCCGGGCGATCCTGCAAACGTGGAAGATACACAACCTCCAGGAGAATTCCCTTCTACTCCAGCAAAGAAGCCTTCCTTTGAACCTCCAATCGACCCCGAATCTAGTAGCAAATCAGATATGGCTAGTACAGGAGGAGGGCCTTCTGGAGGAGGGAAATGTCGGGCAAGGCCTGAAGAAGAGGAGGTACCCGCAGCATTTGAACCCCCTAAGTTTAAACTCCACCTCCCAGCGAACTTCACAGGCGAAGGGAAAGACCTCAAACCTGAAGCCTTTGAACGATGGGCAACAGAACTCTCACACTTCCTACTCTTACAAGGAAAAGATGTGGAAGACCCTACAACCGGACTTATCATTGGATCATTTTGCGAAGGAAAGGCAACCGACGCATACCACCAATGCTATAAGGATTTCGGCGGGAATGTAAGATTAAGAGGATCTACAGTTCTCGATTACCTGAAAGGACGATTCCAATCCTCTATAACCAACGACCTCCTATACAACAAATTCAACCAGCTCCAGCAAGTTAACGGAATGCATGTCAAGCGAATCACCGATGTGGCTACGGATCAAATAATGTATAAGGACTGGATGCAGAGAGGAAGTATCTCCAAATACATCCTGAAGCGACAATTCTACGACACCATGCACCCTACCCTCCGGTGAGAAGTAGAACCACTCGAGGAAGATGGCGATGATATTGCAGTAATAATTGCAAGAGCAGAACGAAAGGACGCCATTCTCCATGAGACCAAGGCCTACAAAACACAGACATCCTCTAGTAGGAACAGCCAGCCACGACACAAAACCTCCAGCAACTCTGAAGACGATACCCCACGGGTTTTCAAGAAGAAAACAAAATCCTCCAAAGAATCAAGACGGCAAAAAGGAGAATGTTTTGAATGTGGAAAAACAGGGCACATGGCAAAGAACTGTCCTATGAAGAAAGGAAAAGGAAAGGCAATTAAGCAAGAGGCATCGGCCAACAATGTTGAAAGTGATAACGCCCAATCCAGTGAATATGAAGAGATCCATATCGGATATATCGATGTGGAATGCAACAGTGTTCGACCTCCGGCTACATTCAAAGCACACACCGCTCTGGAAGGTACTATCCTGATCAATGGCAAAAGGGCTCGAGTCCTATTCGACACTGGCGCAATCGGAAGAGATATGATCAGTAATGCCTTTGTCTCTGTCCATGGACTCCCAACCCGAGACCTTAACCAACCCATACCAGTCAATATGGCAGTAAAAGGATCACGATCCACGAGCCATAAAACATGTTCTGCGACTATTCGACTTGGTTCTGCTATACTACCCCCCCAGGAAATGCTGATTGGAAACCTTACCAAATACGATGCCCTAATAGGCATGCCATTCCTGAACCGCCACAAAGCTATAATCAGGTGTGGGGAATCAACTATCGATTTCCCAGATCAGAAGGTCAGAGTCTCATGCAAGCCAACAAGCGGAGAGTACCGAGCCGTAGTCTGTGAAGCAACTACCCAAAAATGATTGGGTGAATACTCTGATGTCTTCCCTGATCAAATACCCGAAGAACTACCGCCTATGAGAGAGGTGAACCACCACATCCGCCTCCGAGACCCCTCCAATCTCAAGAACCAACCCACCTACTCTATTCCTGATGCATACAAAAGCCCACTTTGTGATTGGATCAACCAACAACAAAGAAGAGGAGTCATCTACTGGGCAGAAGCCCCAGGTGCCGCTCCTATGTTTGTTCAACCCAAAGCAGATGGCAAAAGAATCTGCCCCTTGGTTGATCTCAAACTACGGAATGAAAACATGGTTATGGACAGCTCCGCTATCCCAAACCAAACCCAGATTCTAAATGCAGTTAGACGGGCTAGATTCCGAAGTAAGATTGACCTAAGCGATGCCTACTTCCAAACAAGGTTAGACCCAGAAAGCGAACGCTACAACAGTTTCAAAACACCTTTCGGAAGTTTCATTAGCCGAGTTATATTACAAGGTAATATGAATGCGCCCGCCACCTTTATGCGAATTATGGAAAACCTCCTAAGCGAATACCTCCACCATTTTGTTTGGGTCTACATTGATGATATTCTCATCTTCTCAAATACCGAAATTGAACATGCTTACCATATAGGATTGGTTTGTACCAAACTAAGGGATGCTAAATTCTATGCTAGCAGAAACAAATCTATTCTGTTTGCCAATAAACTCGATATCCTAGGACATGCTATAGATGATGAAGGAATACACGCAGCCTCTGGAAAAATAGCCTGTTTAACGGAATGGTCAACACCCCGGAATCAAAAGGAACTCATGCAATTCTTGGGACTAGTCAACTATATTTCCCAGTTCCTCCTACACCATGCCACTGTGACAGCGCCGCTCACAGACCTTACCGGCAATGCAGAATTTGTCTGGACCCACACTCATGACCAAGCCTTTACCAACATCAAGGAATTGATTAAAAACGCCAACGTTATTCAACCGATCGACTATAGTAAACCAGAACCGATATGGCTGATTACTGACGCATCGGATGTTGGAGTTGGAGCATGGGTTGGGCAAGGGGCCTCCCATGAAACGGCAAGACCGGCGGCATTACACAGAAGGAAGTTCACTAACTCACAGATGAACTATGGGACAACAGACAAGGAAGCCCTTGCTGTGATTGATGCCCTCGCCGCCTTCAACCACATCCTCATGGGCAATACCTTCACTATTGTCACCGACCACCAACCTCTTACTAATCTTAAAATGGAAAGAATACCTAGAAGAAGAAGAACGAGATGGATAGGCGAGATCAGCAAATACAATGCAAAAATCATCTATACCTCTGGAAGAACGAACTATTTAGCTGATGCTCTCTCCCGCCTCTATGAGAATCAAGACATCGCAGACCCCCCTCTCGTTCATGACCACACAAGACAAAGCGAGGACAGCCCTGACGACACCTTCTATGAACAAGAACCATCGATGGCTATCGCCAGCCCTGCCACTCTCTCCAATCCTTTCTCTTACACCATGAACAGTGCTGCCGGAACAGAACGAGGAAAGGACATTGATAAAGAATGGAATGACAACTGCACGCTCCGCAGCACACCTCCTCACGAACTTGAACAAAGCAGATTCCACTGGTCGCACTGTTATCACGACACCTGCCCTTTTCACCAGACTGAGATCAAGTTCGGCAACAGATACCAGCGACTGTACTATATGCCTGCTGACGATTCCAAAGACACCAGCTTCGACACCGTAGAAGGAGCAGAAGGGATGATCAATGAAGATGAATCGACCCAACCTCCTCATACCCTTAATCCTGTTCCAACACGATACCAAGGTCTTGAAGAACTCGAACAAGCAGCAGCCTACGTGGATGCAATATCCTATTTACACCCCCCACAGTCAGCCCCGCCATCCTCCCCTCCCATAATCGATTCACGACCACTATATAGTGGACCCTTACGAGTATATAACAATGAAACCATTGTCTCGGTCATACCCCGTACTATTCCCGAGCATCGGCGTCAACTCTATGAAACCTTTGAGGAAGAGGAAGCCCCTATCGAACCAACAAGAGGATCCCTAATCGAGGATGAACGAGATGTTAGATCGACCACAGAAGAATTAACCTCCTCTTTCCGAAGCCAAATGATAGCAGGATACCGCCATGACCCGATTTACTTCAAAGCCATGGATAGCTCCAGGCATGGAGACCTCGCCCCCTACAACATATCAAATGGAATGGTCTATACCAGAACCCGTTACGGTGAACACTGCCTATACATACCAAAAGGCCATATGTTCAATGGAATGACTCTTAGGGAATATGTCATCTCCGAAATCCACAACAAAGGACACCATAGTGCGGACCGCAACCTCCAATATGCCTCAGAATATGTTTACTGGCCTGAAATGCGAAAGGACTTCCGCGATTTTGTCAGGCAATGCGAACTCTGTCAGGCAAATAAGGAGTGAACACAACTTCCTGAAGGAAAAGCTCAGACCCTCCAACTACCATGTGAAATATTTGAATCCTATGCCATCGATTTCGCAGGACCATTCAACAAGTCCGCCAGATATGATACCATCTTGGTAGCTGTGGATCGATTCTCTGGATACACCTGGTTAATACCAATGAAGGTTACCGACTCTTCCAAAGACACCTGGAATAACCTCCAACAATACTTGTTTACCCCCCACGGGTACCCCTTATCTATTGTCAGTGATGCTGATCCCCGCTTTACCGCCAGATTCTGGAAGCAAACCTTGACCTCTCTCGGAATAAACCACATTATGGCTGCCCCTGGACATCATGAGACAAATGGCCAAGCAGAAAGAAAGATTCACGAAGTTAAGACCGGAATTAGGAATATGATCAATGAATGACAAACCAACAGGGAACCAGCCCTTGTTGAGCTCGCTGCATATATCAACGCCGGATTTTCGGATACCTTGGGGATGTCACCATACAAGGCAGTCTTTGGCAGTCAATACCTCCTCCTACCTACAACACTATTCAAAAACTCCTCAGTCCCTGCCTCTGATGACCACCTTAACCGCCATCAAGCAATCCGGAATGATGCCTTCCAAGCTGTTAAAGCTGCCAGATTCCGAAGTACCACCACCGCTCAGAAGCGACGACGTAAACATGTCCCTATCCCACCAGGTGATATGTTCATGGTACATGGAAACATGTTCATTACCAATGTCGGACGCAGCAAGAAATTGCAACCCCGATGGCGAGGACCTTTTAAGGTCTTATCCTTTGACGAACATACAGAGAACTACACTGTCCAAATGGATGGACGCATGTACCGCCGCAATACTGCAGTATTCCACGCCTCAGCTGTCAAACGATTCCACCCAAATGACGATTCTAAGTTCCGTGGAAGAACCCACTCCCGACCCGAACCTATCATCATTGAGAAGAAAGATGAATGGGAAGTTGAAGAAATCCGAGACCACCGCCTTTGGCATGGAAATGATCAATTCTTAGTCAAATGGAAAGGATATCCAACGAGCGAAAACAGTTGGAAATCACTAGAAGGACTAGAGCACGCCATGGAAATGGTGAACGAGTGGTGGAAAGACAAGATGCCAAACGAATCCCTCCCCCTCACAATCAATTATATCACCATGTGCTGGACACTTAAAATGCCAGAAACTGAGCGATGGCATGCAGAACTCGAAGTTAGAGATGGATTTTGGGCACCACACTTTGAGTCGGAGTTTGAAAGCAGCGATGAGGAGAATCAAGCTATGGAGCAGGCCCTCGACAACTTTATCTAGTCACCAATCACCATCCGAATACCATAATGATGTCAAACTATGTGGAAGTCAATGTGTGGCAGCGACAACAGGTTGTTGGACTGTTGTTGAACTGCGATGCTATCCAACTTGAAGACTATTTTGAAATCCTCTGGATTGACTACTGTCCTGATTGCGATCATGCTTGGGTTGATGTACAGCACGAATCTGGTATTCGTGACTACTGTGATTTAGATTTCTTCGAGTCTGAGTGTTTCCTTAGAGTTTCTTCTTGCCCCTGGTATGATACCTATGATGAAGAATTTCTTGCAGAAACTGAGGCCATGAGTTTCTTGGAATCCACTTTTGATGATTATTAGGTTTTGTTTGTTTAAACAGTTGTTTTGTTTTGGGGAATATAACTGGTACGGGTACTCGGTTATTGGTTTTGTTTTATGTTTTGTTTTAAGTATCGCTTTGATACTTGGCTTGGTTTAAGGATTGCTTTGATCACTTGGTTTGTTTTAAGTATCGTTTGATACTTGGTTTTGTTTTATATTTTGTTTTAAGTATCGCTTTGATACTTGGTTTGTTTTAAGTATCGTTTGATACTTGGTTTTGTTTTATGTTTTGCTTTAAGTATCGCTTTGATACTTAAGGAGTTTTACCAAAGAGTATCAATTGATACCTTTGATTAGTTTCGTTCATGCTAGACATGAACAGATTTGTGTATTTAAAGACCGCCTGTTTCTATGATAGAAAAGGCAGACTTCGACAGACAGTATTCCAATATACTTGGTTGAACGGTTACTTCTTTGTTCCCCAGTACACCCTCGAAGCCTCCTTTAGTTCTCAGCTCTCGCCTCCTCTCTGGAAGAGCAGGCCACCTTCCAACTATCGTATCTAATACCGATAACGTGATTAGCTCCTTGCGAACACGTTACATCATTATTGCTGAAGAGGATATAGTAATTTTTAGAGTTTCTAGGTGTTCGCATCTTTTAAGAATACCCGATGTTGTGAGTTATAATCAGAGAGGTACATAGTTGTATAATTAATAGATGTAGTCCATGAAGACTCAGACAAGGAATATAAATATCGAAGTGTCTCCTAAGCTTTAGACATCATCAAGCAATGGAGAACTTGAAGAGATCTTAACTATATAAAATTATTTTTACGATTCTATTTTACTTTACCAAATTTACTTCATTCTTAGTAGTTATAAATGAAACTAGTAAATTCGAGCTTTCCTAGACAATCTGGGTTTACAGAAATGAATGTTGGTTCGCCTAGACAATTCTGAAGTCTATCATATAGTCTCCACCTAATATGAGGGCCTAGCAAGTATACCTTGCAAGTGTGACTTGCAGGTATACATTGCATATATGATTTATATTTCATGTATGACCTGATTACGAAATCATGGGATTTGAGCATGTGATCACTTTGGTCATATGACCTATTATGATTTGGTTTTATGTATGTGACCACTTTGAGTCACATGACTTAGGAAGGGAAGAATACTATATAAGAAGGCCGGTATGGCCGTGGAGGAAGGGTGGGGTCATACTTTGTTCTAAGAACCTTTCCTACTTATTACTTTAATGAATATAAAATACAATTATATTCTTTATTATTTTTACAACCTGTATTACTATTATGATAAGAAAGCTCTATATGAGATAGAGTTAGAGACAGCTTATGATAGACATTACAGGTAGAAGACATGGGTCTTGTACTATCAGTAATGTTGGTATAGGTCTCAGAGCTATCATATAGTACAAGGAGAAGAGAGAAGCTCAGAAGTATCGTTCGCTGTCTCCAAGAACTAACTATCCTTGGGGGATTGTTACAGAGATGGTTCATAGAAAGTTATGCTGAGAGGCAAGTTGTATATGTATTCTATTTAGGTATATATGAATACTCCTCTAGTCAGGTGTCAAATTTGGGAGTGAAATCTAGATGTAATTATATAAAGCTACGAACTGAATGATATCAAGTGTGATTTCTATTTTTTTAGCTCTATTCTTGATTTTCTTCCATCTATATTTCATAACAGAATACTCTCATGCTGTCATAATATGGTAATTCCTGTTATGGCAGAGAGCTCCTTTTAGATTGCTTCACCTCTACTCTCTTCTACTTAAAGACTTACTCCTAGCCTTTTCAGCTTTAGCTGTCCCAACTATAACAGATGTCCAAACAGTATTCTAGTTTTTTAACCTTAATCTTACTAAATAGAGGCTGCTACTTAAAAGGCCTTAAGTTAGCCATATATATTCTACTTCAATTTATAATAAAATTTTCAACCTTATGGCTACTAAAATTACTATTAAGAAAATAATTTATATGTGATTTATAGACACTATCTGAAAAGAGATTGATGATTCTAGATTGCAGTAAAAGATTCTACAAGATTATTCTGTATCTCAAACAATAAATTGCCCATTCCACAAGCCCTTACAGTATGCATCGCTGAGACAAGTCCAAATTATCTCAATAAAGAAAATCCTGCATTGTGCATTCAATCTTTCATTTTACATACAACCTCCAGTCCGGAGATGATGCAGGGTTTAGAGAAGAAATAGACTAATTACTACGAACATAGCTTAGCAAAGAAAAAATTTTCACATGACTCAGGATTTTAAGTCATAGGTATGTTATTGTTTCGTTCATATGACTCATTGAAGTCATATGACTTGTCATGTTATGATTTGTTTTGTTTCATACATGAGTGTGCCTTCCAGGTATGCCTTATACTATTGGCAACCTACTGCGTAAAAATAAGCTCTACGTCTACCTTACTTAGCAAAAACTGTATCTTAGCCTGAAAATACAAAAGTGACAACAGCGGTTTGAATCTCAATATCGGTTAATGGAACCTCAGTGGTGGAAAAAACATGTTTATACTGACAAAGTATATGTGAGTTGTACTCCACGACAGCAGATACACACATATGTTCGACAATGTCCTTAGACTGCTGATCAACCCTGTTATCTTGCTCTAACCTTTGTTAAGGATTCAGAGACTATTGGCTTCTGAGCAGTATTTACATCAATTGCACACTCTCAATTAGTTGTACTACCAGTCTGAATGATAAAGAAGGGTGATGGTACTACCTCCAGTACTACACTGCCCGACTCCAGGACCTACATCAACCTCATCCTCATCCTACACCTCACAGCCTAGTATGAGGCATTAGGAGGGGCAAGTGAAGGCTGCAGCACAATTGAAAATGAAGCTAGTTATCACACATCAGCTGAAACTAGTGGTTGGAGAAAGGTAGTGAACATATACTGGTTAAACTGGCCTGCACATTCTCTGGATCTTAATCCGATTGAGAATGTATGGCCACTCTGGAAGCGCCGATTTAGGAGAGCTTGTCAAGATCCTACACAATGTCCTCATATACGGGAGGAGGTTATCGCACTTGCACAGCCGGTCTGGGAAGTATTACCATAGTCACAAATCTACAAGTGGGTAGCCACGATGATAAGGCATATAGAAAAATTACGACAGAGACATAGTGGGTCAACTAAGTACTAAAAGCAAGGAGAGCATGTAAATAGACCTGGGTTAATTTTTGCGATATGGTTATTGAATTGTTGTAGTGTAAGAATTGAGAGTGCATGTAAGGTTGTAACTTCGAACGGTTGTTGAACTCTACTTTTTCCCGCGACTAGTACTTGTCCTACTTCTTACACTCTGTGTTGGAATTGATCATACCAATACTGTACCTAACTTCGCTTGCAATAAATACTTCATCCATGTTACTTGTTTGTGTTTTTCATTTAGGCGGTGGGTTAGAAGTTAGTTGTTCTCGCTAAGAAGACAGTTCAGTGTGGGATATCTGTAGCCTGGTCCCAGTAATCACGAAGTTTAGTTTGGGCGAATATAGTGTCTTTGACAGCCTGCTCATCTACGGATTCTCCCCCTTCTTTGAGGATGTGGTCTCCAGTTCGGTTCGACTCTAACCTCTCCACCTCACTTGTAAAAGCACATGCAGCGTTGTCTCTCATACCTGCTATCGAGGTTGACTGTAGCCTCATCTCTACAAATACAATCTCATATGTTACACCTAAAGGGAACATTAATTTCCTACAGTTTCATATCTGTTATGGGTGGCAGAATGTGGTGAACCAGCAGTTTGATGTATTGGTTTGGCAGAAGGTCACTGATGCGACCATTACCACAATGAAAGCGGTGGAGGTTTTGGTAAGAGGTTTCATAATTGGGAGTGGCTTGAGTAAAGACACTACTATGGGACTCTTCATTTGGTTCAACTCCGACCATAGCTCGGAATATTCCCCCGCCCCAACGTCTTCTCCGTCTAAAGATTTTTAAGTAATTGTTCCTGAGTCCTCCATCCCTCCAGCCAAAGACAACTTGACTTCCACTCCAGTGAAGGCCTGCTTTTAGTCAGCTACCCTTGCACTAGCTAGGGCCAACTAAAGTAATATGCTCAGTTTTCTTCGCCAGGCCCCTGTATGGGGGACTGGTTCGTCTACCTCCTCATTCCTGGCTGGGATGTCTTCTGGTGAAAAGGCGCTCTATGGAACCCCTAGGTTCAGACTAGAGGACCTTGAGAATGAGGACTACAACCCCCCTGCTGCTGGGATGTGCTGCTATATATGGTTGGCATTCTCTGCCAAATGATCCATAGGCCCTATCCTTGGCCCTCAGTTTTTACGAGTTATTAATATCGATGAAGGACAAAAAAAACAGATCATTCCCACTCTTGCTGGCCTGCCCCTTAGAGTTCATCACATATGCGTAGCCATTTGCCTCCCTGTGGTGCTTCCATCAACAATCGAGGCTACATATTCCTCCCCATCCCTATTGGTAACTGTGGATATCATACCTACCTCTGAGGTGTTGGCTAGAGATACTACCATGGGCCTAGATGAGGGAGGCAACTCTGAGCTGAGTGGTCTGGGCAACAGTGTCCACGTCCCCTCTCCGGCAATGGTGTCATCACCACTGGCCTTTGACGGAAGGTAGATTTTGTTACTTGAAGGATATTTAGGGGACTTTCAGGGAACCCCTCATGACACCCAAAACTACACTAGAAGTCCAACTACCGGATACCCAGCATGAGGCTGCCAATGCTGCTGTGGCTCAATCTGAGTCAATCATGGCTGGGGTCTGTGAAATGTTGGATGCAGGTAGGACCCCCTCCTGGAGACCCCGCTTCGGCAATATAATTAGATCCATATTGGAAGGCCTGAAGAACATCTACTCTGGGAACAATTAGTTCCTCCTCTCCGCAGAATCTGGGTTGATTGAGTATGATACAGTACATGATGTCTGGACTTCGATGAATAATGGCCTTGCATTTGGTAATGAAGGACCAGAGGACAGGGTAAATTACTGGAGCCGGGTACACCTGCTAGAATAGGCAGTAAAGGCACTGACTGATATTGTTCGCAGACAAGAGGAAGAAATAGAGACCCTACAAGGTAAGCAGTCCTCCCACCTTCGACCCCCTTCCACTGTGCTCCGCAATACCCCCTCTGTTATTTTGGGGACTTTACCATCCCCTGCCTTCTCTAAGTGAAAGGAGACCACAACAGTGGCTCCTACCACTGAAGCCTCCTTTATGGAGGTAGTGAAACGGATGCCACATGCGTGCAAACCCCCTGCTACCTAAGAGAAACAGGTACCGTCCGTCCGTCCCGCATTGGCAGCCTCCTTCCTCCAGGATAGCTGTTGCAGCTCTTCTAGCGATGGGAGGGTAATCTTGCATGAGGCCCATGGTGGTGAAGGCAAGTCTGTCCACATTGGAAAAAGAAGATGAAGGGGGAGAAGGGAAGGAGGAGGGAAGGAGACATGGCAGAGGCCTAAGTGGTATTACCAGGAGGAGAAGGAAGGCTGTCAGAGAATCTGGTAGCGAAAAAGAATTGGCGACCCTAGCGAAGATGCAGGGGAGGAACGCTAACAGGCAGGAACTGGCCCCCGAGACTGCCGCACCTGCCACACTACCAGTTCGGTCTGGCCCTGCAACCATGGCTAGTATTAAGTTAGCCACGGTTCCAGCACTGCAAGAATGCAGAAAAGTCCCGATGGGGCCTCCTGGCCAATATAATACAGTTCCAGTACCACCACCTTCATCATTGACCCCAGATGTTAGGGAGAGGCATATTAGTATGCAGTTTGCTACATACAAAGAGGTTACCCTACCAGAGGATGTTGACATTGAGGCAAGCTATAACTAGATTAATATGATCTTCTCCTACCAGAGAAAGATTCAGGGGAATGCCACTTATATCTGTGCTGGGCATGTCCAGTCTGAGATTGGAAGTATCTTCCTGACCCTGGCAACCTACTCTGTTACTCAGTTAGGTAACCAGTTCGACAAGGCTAGGCTTGATCTGCTTAGAGAATTGTTGCTCCTAGATTTTGTGTTCTAGAGGAATCTGGATAAGATGAAGGTTTCTGTATCTTGTGTCCCACTTGCTGACATAGGACGAGGATTAATTTGCAGAATTGAGGGATGGACTGGGAGTGCAGCCTCTGATAGCCTTTGCACAGACTTGGAACAATCCAACACTGGTGTAGTTACTGTTTTCCAGCCCAATATTATAAGATCCCTCTAGACTATAAGGCAGGCCAATACTACCATATGTGGTATCTGCTTTGTAGTTGAGAAGAACGAGGCCATGAAGGAAAGGCAAGCTGAAGGAAAGATTTGCTTACAAGGAGAGGCCCGCAATGTCCCAGTTTTTGAGTAATACAGATTCTATAAAGTGAGTAGTAAGGGTTTAGAGACCGGCCATTTTGAGGCCACATGGGGTCGTCCCCCCCGCTACCGTTTTTGCCTTGGAGAATACCGCTCCTGACAACACATTTGCAGTAAGCTGACATACTTACGAGGTGTGGACCAGGCCTGTAGGCACATTAGGAGACAGTACTGGCTCTGTGACTGGATAGACCACTTCACTGGATACGAATAATGCGTGGGAGTCAAATCATCGTCATCAATTCCACCTTCCTCGCCTCTCAGACAAGGGGCAGCCCCACCAGTGGAGCCTATCAAACAACCAGAGCAACAACGGAGTCAGGAAAAAAAGGCCCAGAGAAGACAGTGCAGCCATAGAAGGTTCCTGACATCTAGGCTGGTTGAGATCAGCAGTGATGAGGAAGATGAAGGCCCGTGTCATAAGTCAGACAAGGCCATGGGTAAGAAATTAGAGTATTCCTCCCCCTCCCTCTCCCCACTGTGTGGGGTTTTAAAAACCACCTCCACTACCAAACCCAGCCGGAGGGATACCTTTCGGACTGTTCAAGATGAGGATAGTAGCTCTCCATATACCTCGAGTATTTACAGCCCACATGGATCAGTTGAAAATACCTTTTAATACTTGTTACTATAATAGCATTAAATGTGGTAAGCAGTAGTCGAAATTGGGTGCTGGTATTTGATTTGATTTTCTTGGTTGATTTGGTTTTTCTTATTAAACCTCTGGTTGATTTGGAGGAACAACATATACCTATAGATGTTGATGGATGAGATTTGTTTTCCTTTGTTAAAGGTCAAGTATTGAGGTGTTTGTTCAGCTCCATATTTGTGGAATATTTGAAATAATTAAGAATGGGGAAGTAGTGCCAATATTGGTTGTTGGGAAAAAGGGGTGAAGAGAGTAGTTGCTGGAATTTACTTTCGGTCCGGCTATACTAAAGACCAATTTGTTGGTTTGTTGGACGAACTCGCGGAACTGGTTATTCAGTTTTGTAATGTTAATACCAGACATTGAGATTGGGATCCTAACACAGACAACAATAACATATGTGGATGGTGGTAGAAGCAGTGGTTTACAGCCAGAACTCATGATCTGAACATGGTCCCCCCAACTCTGTCAACCTTTTGCCACATTTTCAGGATTGATCTTTGCCGACATTGGGCACCATATGTAAAACATTGGTAACTTGATGTGGCTCAGCTACATCAATACTCCAAATGCAGAGTGGAGCAGATAAAGGACTACAAGCTGGTCAGATATGTGTACCGGGTATGCCTGTTGAGGGCTAGGTTCGAGCATATCAGGTTAAAGATAGCGGAGAGCTAAAATGGAGATATTTTTCTGTTGGAGCGGAAGTTAGAAGCTAAGAGAATGCTCCCCTCCATGTGCCACCAAGATGGGTCTTATTCTACTACAGATTCCAACACTAATGACCTGATTGTGCAACAGTTGCCTCCTGTTTACCCTATTCCTTGGGAGGACTATGCGATCGACATGGATAGTGCTCAAGAAATGGAAATTGCCCTTGCCAGGTCTCCTACAAATACGGGTCCAGGAGAGGATGATACTGGATATCCCATCCTAGGGTTCTGAAAGTGAAGAAATACGACAATGTTGTGATGCTTGATTATTTATAGGCTACAGCACAATATTCTGAACTGGCATAGGGCTAAGGTGGTACTCATACTTAAGCTTGATAACCTCAGTTATGACATCATTAAGTCTTGGAGGATGATACATCTCCTCCTGACACCAGTGAAGAGCGCGGAATACGTTATCCTGTTAAGGTTGTCTAATTGTCTTGATTTTGGAGAAACACAGTTCGGATCTCACGGGAAGCATTGGGTTCATGATGCCACAGCAGTAGTTGTTGAATTTTTATGGCATAATGAGGGCTACAAATGACTAATGCTGTCAATGGACATCGAAGGAAGGTTCTAGAACATTGATATTAACCTCCTGTCAGACTTTCTGGGGGCTCAAGAGTGTTCCTCAAATCTGTGCAAGTGGATCTGGAGATGGACCTCTTGTCAATCAATCCGTTTTTATTTCAATAGTTGTGTCTTCCAAGCATACCATTTCAGAAAAGGCAGACCACAGGGCTTGCCCTTTTTTCCTTTCCTCTTTAGCGGTTATGTAGCAGTTATATTCACACCAAGCATGCGATACACTCCTGGTGTGTGTTAGTTGGTAGTTTCATACGTTGATGATGGGGTTATCATGGTGGCAGCAGAATCTTGTCATACTGCATGATACTATGCAGGAGAGATACTCGCAGACTGCGATCATATAGTCAGGACCAGGAGAATGTAATTTAGTGCCCTCAAGGCCAAGTGGATTGGATTTGAGGAGAGGGTGTGGGAAGGAATAGAGTGGTTGGGAGAGATGATTTTGCCTTCTGAGGACTTGTAGGTTCATGGATACTGGTTTAATTGATTTCTTAACTTTTCTTCTCATGTAAGATATTGGTTGGAAAGGGGATAGGATGTCAGGAGAAGGATTTCAGCATTGAGGAGGAGGTTTGGAAGTGTTGGGGAACAGGAAGTGTGGGAGACTTACTATTTGGTGCAAGCAGTCTACCTTCTGACTATCTACTATGGGGTTGAATTTGTAACTATTAGGAATACTGGGATCCGATACTCAGGAGTCATCCTAAGTAGGATAACCTTACCTGGAATCGGAATCTCTGGTCTCCAACACACCCCTCTGATCCCCTTATGGGACCTGTATATTATCAGACATATTAATCTCAAATGTGTCCTGTGACTATAATACCAGAGAGTTGAAGGTGTCAGAATTACACTGTATACGACACCACCATCTCTCTGACCGGATCCTGTGCACGGGATATATGAGAGGGGACCTGTAGACAGGTCTGAGAAGTGGAACGGAGTAAATCCATAAACTACTCAGAAAGCTAGTAGGCTTCAAAGATGTGATACCTTTGGCATGAGCTGTACGTAACAGGATGTTGCTGCACAAAGATATAGTACTGAATGGTAAAGGATCTCAGCAAGAGACCAATCTATTCACACCCACCCTACAATATTTAGAAGAGTCTAGAACTCAGAGAAACACTACTGTAGAAGTTATTAGACTTCACAGAGTGTTGCAACCAGGTTTCGGAACTTGTTGTAGTTACGAAGACAACTTCCAATACAACAACAGCGATTGAAATCCTGTTACCCAGAGCAACCAAGAGTTGCCGACTGAGGGAGTATTTGTCAATTCGGTGGAATAGCTTTCTGCGAATTAGTAGGAAGTTCTCTGGAAGACATCTATTTGTTGAGTAAGGAGTTATAGAGGGTTAAAGTCAGATGACCAAAAAAGAGTTGTGATTACGACTACCTTCGCAGATGCAACCTGCAGATGAATCTAATCATTTTATCAATAATGAAGACAATTAGAGTAAACTCAGTTCAACTTGAGAACTAGGCTACAAGTGTAAAGACTTTAAAGATCGGATAACTACTATTGGGAAAAGTATGGTTCCAAGTTGGTTATATCATAATTAGCAAAGAGGGTGTAGTGACTTTCAGGGTCTCCAGGTATTCGCACCTTTCAGGAATACCTGATATTACGAGTTATAATCAGAAAGGTACATAGTTGTGTGATATAAAGATGTAGTCCATGAATACTCAGACGTGGAATATAAATATCGAAGTACCTCCCAAGCTTTAGATATTATCAAGTAACGGAGAAGAAACCTTAACAATAGCATAATGTTTGACGATTTTATTTTACTTTACTGAACCTACTATGCTCTTAGTAGTCATAAACGAAAAGAGTAAACCAAAGCCTTTCTAGACATTCTCCATGTCCAAAAGCGAATTTCGATTGACCTAGATAATTCTCAAGTTTATCATATTGTCTCTGCCTAACAGTATATTGTTAGATCTCCTTGTTACCAAGGCTCTCTGGTTTAATCGGTTACTACTTTGTATCTTTTTGTGAGTATATGGGTTTGATTCACACCTTCAGAGAAGTCATTGATATTATAGTTGGTATAGATACCCTTGAACAACTATCTCGAACCAATTCAATCTTTGAACAACCTATTAAGGTACACTTACAATCAATCAGTAAAATGATATCTAG
This sequence comes from Tuber melanosporum, assembly GCF_000151645.1. NCBI lineage: Eukaryota > Fungi > Ascomycota > Pezizomycetes > Pezizales > Tuberaceae > Tuber > Tuber melanosporum. The sequence goes on along the minus strand of NW_003298814.1, from coordinate 172,883 downwards.
TTAATGTGAGCTTGCAGAAATACCATTTCTGGTACAAGAAGCGCCTTTGTGGTATACCGATTCAGACCTAGTTCCCATGGAGGAACAATTTCAGAAACTATACGAAACCTGGTACAGACTAGAATTTGTTTGGAAACACTTCCTTGACTGGGATACCAGTAACGAAGGCTCCCGTGGTAGTAGATTCTCTGCTACTATTGCTGTAGCTTGGAGACTCAAGAATCATTCAAACTCTTTATAAGGCTCTCTACCTACCTATCTACTAACTGCATGATGCGGCTAGGATACTGAGTATTCCTCTACATGTACTACTCAAACGGAATCTTCCAAAAAGGTGAGCTTTCTAGTCTGCGTAGGAGAAAAAGAAGCTCTTAAATGAGCAATGGAGATGTTACAATCTCCTAAGCAGATTACTCCAGGGGACTAAATAGATACCTCTGGAGATTACCACTTTACGACTTTGAAACATTCATCCACTCTACACCTAGCTCTCTGAAAACCAGTTGGAGGACCGGTAGGGAAGTCTTTATTGCTCTACCATTCTCTAAGGCCACCACTCCTGTATAAGCGCCCTCTATACCACGTCCAGACACACATGCAGCAGATATGGCAAGACTTGATGCTAGAGTTAGAATAGTCATAGGTCCAATATGGCAGGATATTTCAACAAGTATTAATACTGCCAACATTGTCTTGATACTCTGTCAGCTGACTCACAAGCCAATACGTGAGAGCTGATAGAGGTACAGCAAAGATTGCTGGAAGGATAAGATATACATGACAATGACATAGCTGTTATATTACATCAGGGTACTGTGGGAGAAGCTAACATACGAGAACTCCAAAAAAGGATAAACCGAGAAATAGCTGCTAAATTCGCAGCACAAGATGTACAATAAGAGCATTACGATAGGTTAACTTTCCAAGTGCAGCGAGAAGCTCATAAGTGAGATCTTACTCTAGAATAAGCTTTCTAGGAGTTTCGAGCATTTTTGACTCAACAGAATCAAGCCATTTAAAACTTAATATCTAACCTGGCCTCCAGAAAAGAAAGAGAGGCAGACTGCTATAGTGACATTACCCACACCATTCAAAGGTATCAAGTACACATCTCTGATACATGATTCCTAGCTCTTGAAAAACCTAAGGCACGAGATAGTAGACAAGAAAGCGATCATTATGGTATGTTGGAGTTAGTCACAGAAGAATGGGAAGATGCTGCAGAAAGAGAGGAACCCATGGAAATCCCTACACAAAATAAGGGAAAAAAGAGAGAAGGAGAACAGCCAACTCCTATAATACTAGGTGGTGACCTGGATGATGGAAGTGATAATGACAATGATGATGGAAATGGAGTATGGCGTGGAGGAGGACCATCCAGATTCAAACAGGAATTGACCCCAGAACAACATGGAACAGCTAATATACTTACAAAAGCACTGGCTTAAATTGTTAAATGACCGGCAGACGTACCCCCATTTTTTGAAGTAAAGACCAGTCCATGTGTTTGCAATTAGTTAACCCAATATGTGGATTATTTCGAATGAAATCCCAGGATCTGGTATGATGATCGTGAATATATGATATATGTCTTGGGGAGGACACAAGGGGATCAGATTAGCCCGATAGGTGTATGGTATCAGCCTGCAATGGATGGCCTCTGAGGAGAGGAATAAGACCCGGAACTAAGTTCATAGACTCGTTTTGAACACGAATTCACTAGTCGATACACCTGTTAGGCAGAGACAACTTAATAGACTTCAAAGTTGTCTAGGCCAAAAAAGATTCGTTTCTGTAGACAGAGATTGTCTAGGAAGGCTCGGACTTTGCTCGTTTTGATTATGACTACTAGGAGTGAAGTAGGATAGGTAAAGTAGGGTAGAATTGTAAAAACAATATTATATTGTTAAGGTCTCTTCTCCATTGCTTGATGATGTCTAAAGCTTGGGAGGTACTTCAATATTTATATTCTGCGTCTGAGTGTTCGCGGACTACATCTACTTATCATACAACTATGTACTTCTTCAATCGTAATTCATGACGTCGAGCTTTCTTCCCAGGTGCAAATACCTGTAGACCCTAAAGACCATCATACCCTCTTCGGTAATTACGATATTTCTTAGAAAGCGTACTATCCCCAATAGTAATATCCCAATTAGCAGAGTCTTTAGACTTATGGCCTAGTTCTTATGTTGAACTGAGTTGGCTCCAATTGTCTTTGCCATTGATAAAATGATCAGTTTTATCCACGGCTATATCTGCAAAAGTGGTCGTCATTACAACCATCGTAGGTTGTCTGAATCTGATCCTTTGTAACTCCATACACAACCGGTAGATTTTCTTTGGATGACTTCCTATTAACTTGCAGGAAGATATTCCACCAGATTGGCAATTAATTCCTCCATCGGTAACCCTTTGGTCGCTCTCTGGGTAGTAGGTTTCAGTAACCATTGTAGTATTGAGAATCACCCCATGGCTAAGACGTATTCTGAAACCCAGTTGCAACACTCCATAAAGTTCGTTGGCTTCTTTAGTAATGCCTTTTGGAGTTATAGACTCTTCTGATGGATGTAAATGTATTGGTCTCTAGTAGAGATCCTTTACCATTTGATACCATCTCTTTGTGCAAAATCGTCCCGTTACCTACGGCTCATGCCAAAGGTGTCATGTCTTTGAAGCCAATTAACTCTCTGAGTAGTTGACGGAATTACTCCGTTCTCCTTCCCAGGCCTAACCGAAGGTCCCTTCTCATATATCCTGCGAGCAGGATCCGGTCGAATGGATGACGACAACATATATGGTGTTATTCTAACATCTTCAATTCTGTGGTAATATAGTCACAGGACATAACTGAGATTAATATATATGATGATGCATGGGCCCCGTAAGGGAGCCGGAGGGGGGTGTTGGAGACCAGAGATTCCGATTCTGAGTGGGGTTACTCTACTTAGGGTGGTTCCTAGGTATCGGGTTCTGGTATTCCTAATATGAGCTCTCTCCTCTTAAGACTTTACCCCAAATGCCTTTTTGGTACATAAAAATAAAAAATAAAAAATAAACATAAACATAATTTAACCATTAAATTTTTAAACATTGACTCCTTTTGGACCCAATGAGAGTAGGGTAAAAAACCTTGCACCTTTGCTTGGCCACGGTAGGAAAACCTTTCTCTCATCATCCTTCCTCTGCCTGCCTGGGCATTTCGCGATTATCATGGTGAAATTCATCCACCATTTCCCTCGCATTATCCATACCAGTGGCAGGTTCCCTGTTGTTCTCATTATTAGAACATCCTTGCCATTTGACAAAGTACCATAGTTCATGTATCTCCTGGTAGCGACCGCGTACTCGTTTTCTGTAAGAGTGTAACTCGCTTCTTACAATTTTCTCTATTTCTCATTGTAAGTCACCCTCAATATCCTCGGGCTCTCTGGGAGGTTGTTGTCAGTCAGCACATGCAGACTCTCAGTAGGGTTCTAATAGAGATATATGGAATCGTGAGTGTATGTTCCATCGATTCGAGATATTGAGTTTACAGGCGCGGTTTCCTCGTCTCTTTAAGATCACGAATGGTCCATATAATTAAGGACTGAGTTTCCTTGACTTTCGGCATGTACAAATGTTTTTTGCGTTTAACATTACTTTATCGCCAATTTTGCAGTCAGGTTGCTCCTTGGCCTCTCTATTGTAGTACTTGGCTATAGCTTTTCATGTTTGTTAGAATGATTCTCTTTCTTGCTCGTGGATCGTTTTTATCCAGTTTGCATATAGTGTGGCTCCAGGATTTCGCGCCTTGAGTTCCTTCATCCATTCTGTTTGTGGGTGGAATCTATAGTTTGCGTAGAAGGGTGTCATCCCGTGTGCATTAGTTACCGAGTTGTTATAAGCATGTTCGGCTAGAGGTAACAGTTTGTACCAGTCATCCTGATCATAGTTGACAAAGCTTCGCAGGTAACCTTCCAGCACTTACTTGGTTCGTTCAGTTTGTCCATCTGTTTGAGGATGGTACACTGTAGACATCCTCCTTTTTATATTAAGTGTTTTGTATAAGGATTCCCAGAATTCTCCGGCAAACTTTGAATCCATGTTTGAGACAATTTCTGTTGGTAAGCCATGTAGCTTCCATATTTCCTTAGTAAAGGCTGTTGCCACATCTTTTGCGGCGGTTGTTCCTTCCAATCCGATGAAGTGAGCCATCTTTGTAAATCGGTAAACTACTACCATAATTGGGGTGCATCATTGACTTTAGGGTAACTGTGTAATAAAGTCAACTGAAATTGATGCCCATGCTGCATAGGATATTGATAACGGTTGTAGTAGACTATATTTTGAGTGTCGTGGGGATTTGTTGTGTTGACAATCATCACACGACCATACGTAATCGTTTACCCAATCTGCCAGGCCTTTCCAATAAAAATCCCTCATAATTATCTCAAATGTTTTTTCTTGCCCGAAGTGTCCTGCTATTTTAGCATCATGACATCCTTCAGCTATTGTCATATAAAGGTCCTGATTTTTTGGTACCAATAGTCTTTGCTTGTAGTAAAGCAACTCGTTGGATAAGGTCCAGTCTTTTGGGAAAGGTTAGCCATGGTTATGTAAGCCTTTTAACTTATTTCTTCTTTTAAGCCATTCTCTATCTCCTGGGATGGCTTTTAGGACTTGCTCTAGAAATTTCGGGTTGAATTTCTTTAGTTCCTTACGTGCCAGTATGGCGCTAGTCATGAGTGTTTATTCGGGTACTTCCATTGCATCATACCAATGTGTATTTTGGTTTATTGACGCATGTAGTTGGGTGACTACCAGCTCTAATTCTCAGATAGTAATAGTCCTTGTTGCGATATCTGTGCTGCTGAATCCTGTTGTACCTCATTCAGTATTCTCTAGATTGTCTATTTTCATTATCTCTGCAGTATTAATTTATTCAATCACGAGTTGAGCAATTCAATCACCAGCCTTGATGTGACAGTCTGCATGGTCATGGTTAAATAGTAGTATTTTGAGTTCTCCGGTATAATCTGCATCGATTACGCCAGCACTGGTGGAGATACCGCTTTTGAATGCGAGTCTGCTTCTAGGAGCAATCCTTCCATACGTTCTAGTCGGTCTACCAATTGCAATACCGGTTCCAACAACTAACTGTCCTCGTGCTGAGACTGTATTTTCTAGCATTGCGTAGAGATCATGGCCTGCTGCCATTCTTGAGCCTTTAGTTGGTAATCTTATCCTGGTGTCTAACCGTTTTACTCAAATCACCGAGTCTGAGTCATTCCAGTTAGGAGTTTCCTGTATATCACCTATGCTTGTATCATTTGTTTTGCTGCCCGCTATTAGGCATATTTGAATTTCCCCTTCTCGTAGTTCTTGTTACTGAACTGATTTGGAAATGTTTGGATTTCAATATGGCCTGTTCGTGATGTGCAGCTCCCTTCTTAGAATGGTACTCCGGCTGTCGACTGAGTGCATCAGGTTTTCCACCTCTTGTTCCTGGGCTGTAAACAATTTTAAAGTTGTAATCCACTAACTTCTGCGCCCAACGGATTTGGCATCCGCTCCCAATCTTCGAGGTGAGGAAATATTGGAGGTTTTAGTGATTGGTGTATACACTTATAGGTTTTTCGGTTCCAACTAGGTATTGGCACCATTCTTTGAAAGCTTCCAATATTGCCAATAGTTCTTTGTCGTGCATCTCATAATTTCACTCTGCGGAATTCAGCTTGTGAGAATGAAAAGCTACAGGATGTAGTCTTTTTTCCACAAACTGGAATAGGATGCAGCCTAAGGCAAAGTCGCTAGCATCCGTTTCCACCACAGTTTCTCTTTCTGGGAAGAAATGGTGCAAAATTGAGGCCCTAATAAATCTTCCTTTAAGCACCGGGAAGGTCTTTTCCTGTTCCAGACCCTACCGGAACTTCTTTGGATTACCTTTCAACGTTTCTGTAATATTAGCGCAAATTTTAGACAAGTTTTCTATAAAACGTCGGTAGAAGTTCGCAAATCCTTGAAATATTTAGACTTCTTTAACCGACGTAGGTGATTTCAAGTTCAATACTAAATTCACCTTTCGGGTACTCATGGATATCCCATCGACGGCTATCATGTAACCTAAGAACTCCACTGTTTTAACGTGGAAGAAAGATTTCTTTATTGATATCGTAAGCTGGAAATCTGTTAATCATTGTAACACTTTTGTTACAAGCTCGATATGTTCCTTCTTATTTTTGGAATAAATGAGAATGTCGTCCAAATAACATACGACCCCCTGATCTAGATATTCCCGAAGGACCTCATTCATCATGTCCTGAAATGTAGCTAGAGTATTGGCCAATCTGAAAGGCATGACCTTATACTCGTAATGTCTATAGCGCGATCTGGAAGCCGTTTTTGATTTATCACCTTTTTTACTTTGGATGAGATTGCAGCCATCTTTTAAATCAAGTTTGGAAAAGATGCTAGGTCCCGCTATGCGATCATGTAACTCTGACATTAATGGTAGTGGGTATTTGTTCAAGATTGTTATCTTGTTCTGGTTTTGGTAGTCTACTTCTAGTCGTAGTCTTCCATCTGCCTTTGGTGTATAGAGAATTGGGGCACCAAAAGGCGATTGGCTCTTTGTGATCTTTCCTTATCATAGCATATCATCAAGGTATTCTCGTAACAACTTAAGTTGTTTATCAGACAGCGGATAAATTGGTCCCCAAGAGGGTTTCGCTCCCTTGACTAATTTAATTTCATGATTGAAGGTTCTCCTAGGGGCTAGCTTTGCTGCAGTTTGTGGGAGAAATAATTTCTTGAATTTCCAGTAGTGTTTTGGAACGGAATTGAAGTTGATCTCATTAGGATTTTCTGCAACTCCAATTTTTACTATTTGGATCGCGTTCTCATCCCAAGCAACAGTTTCATCGTATTCGACCATATCCGCAATTCCTTCATCCTCTTCTTCCAAGCAGCTTTTGCAATTAGAGTTCTCAAATTCCCATTTTGTAGGTTCTCCAATGTTGGATAGAGGGTTCTCTGAATGCGACCATCCCGAAGGGAGTATCATCCCGTAATTGCCTGCTGCTGCGATTTCGCACGCAACTTCAGACATGTATTTGTTTCATCCTATTTCAAGCTAAATAGGGTGTGTGTAGAACTTTCCGTGTGATGGAGTTGATACTCCATCAAAGCCTTGGATGTTCACCGGATTCGATCTCTCTGTGAATGGGATTTTTAATTCTTTTACGAGTTCTTTGTTGATTAGGAACACATTGGATCCTGAATCAAATGGCACTTGTATTCTGAAGCGCTGATGATTCGGGTTTATAATGTGAATATAAGCATGTCCCTCAGGACAATCATATCTTGTAGGTTTTGGTGCACTAAAAGTACACTTTTTTCGTAAGGAGTCGAATCATTGTTTTATCCTTTTGACATGTCTGAGGTTTGATAACAACTGGGATGTTTGTTACTGCACTTGTGCAGTTTTGACCACTTTGGTCTCCTCAGATAAACTTGTTTCCCCTTGGTATATCCGACAGTCCACTACTAGCGGTCTTTACCTCCTGCCGCGGGGTTCCTATACCTTCTACTTTTACTTTCTGTGGAACCAATCCAGTGGGTCTCTCCCATTGTCCAGATATCATGGAAACAAAAGCCGGGTCTGTAGGGCTGGTCGGCTGTCTCTTTGATAACCTTCCTGGGCTTATTCTCCACCCTGGGTTAACTATAGACAGTGTACTCACTTTATTGAGTTCAGTTGAGTACCAGCGTGGCATCTAAGAAGCAGTAACCAAAGGTAAGGTCTAGAGCTCTTGTACCTATTTCTCATGTAGATCGAAGATGTGCTTCGCTTATCCTCTAGATCCTTCATCTTAGCGCTACTGTCGCTCCCTTCAGAACCCGTGGTGCTGTCTGTTTCCTGTCTAAGCTTTGGTCTTTATCAGAGACCTTTCAGTATTTAGATCACATGCCTGACTACCCTAACGGTCATGTGTTAGGTCATTGGGGTGAGCTTGTGTCACTTGCATGGGAAGCATAGAGGCGCCGCCAATGCGTACACTGTTCTTTATTAATCCTCTTGTCCTTGCTGCAAGAAGGACACATGTACTCCCACTCAGGTCATGATTGCAAGATCACCTTCTTCGCTTCGACATCCCCTTAATTTGGCGTTGATTTCGATTCCTAGAGAGTATCTCTCTTCTAGACTACCCGAACACTGTAGTTGTTGGTACCAATGAGATAACTTAAGTCATATTTTTGTCATCACCTAGTTCCCAGAGTTTATTACCTCTTGGAACTTGGGTGGCAGAGATGTTTCTGGAATGGTTAACTGTTGCCACCCTTCTAGGCCTTAGTGTCTTGAATGGGTGGTTATCTGCCCTTGTTCTAAACACCTGAATTTGTCACCAGCAGGTTTTGTAGTTGTGGTTTTTCTTACCACAACGAGTACAATTGCCATCTTGCTTTCTTTCATCGATAGTTGACTGGGGAATTCCTTTGTGGGTAGCTTTGAACTTTGTATGTGTTAACTTCGTAGTTCCAGTAGATTTCTTTACCGGTTTATTGGGTTCCAGTCCCGGTTTCCTTTTCTTGGAGAGACCACCTCCCTTTATGAAGAGTTTCTACCTTTTTTCCTTTAGTTGAATTTTGTCTGCAGGTTTCTTGTCTGAAGATGTCCATACAGGTTTCGATTTGTCCCGGTCTAGGTGGTCCAGTTCCTGTTGTTCCTCCTCATCCCTTCCTGCTTCCCGGACTGCCTTTTCCTATTCGGCATCGGTATCATACTTGTTTTAGGAGAGTCGCCACCTAATCTTGGAGGGCAACTTTCTATCACATGCTATTCACCAGGCTGGTGCTGTTAATCGGGTTTTGAGATTCAGATTATGTATTTTCCCCATGAAGGTGTGAATGTTAATTTTGTACTCCACAGATTCCATATCGCGTATGGCCTTTCGTCCTTCTTCGAGAGGGGCATACCGACTAGTAAATTCAGGCTCAAAGAGAGTCCAGGAAGATAGTTGTGGGTCTTGTTCTTCTCCTCGGAGACTATCCATTGTACGTCGATACCATACGGCTATTGGACTGACCTGATCCCCCTTTGTCCTTCCCAGGGCATAGATGATACGTTCTCAATCATCATCCCAAATTCTTGGGTTTTGTTTGAAGTAGTCTACACATTGGGTTAATCAATGGTAAATGCATTGACTGGTCTTTACTTCGAAAAATGGAGGTGGGTCTGCCGGTCATTTAACCATTTGAGCTAATGCTTCTGCAAGTACATCAGCTGTTCTACACTGTTCAGGGGATAGTTCCTATCTGAATCTGGATGGTCCTCCTCCACATTTTCCTCCGTTTCCAGAGTTATCTCCATCATCACTCCCATCACCTGGGTCGCTGCCCGGTATTCAAGAAATCGGAGATTCTGCTTCTCTCTATTTCTCTTTGTCATGAGGAGGAATTTCCTCAGGTTCCTCCCGTTCTGGAGTCTCTTCCCATTCTTCTGGGACTGATTCTAACATAGCATGCCGACGACCTGATTGTCCACTATCTAGTACCTTAAGCTTGTTAAGAACTAGTGACAGGGTATCGGATATGTGGGCTTGATCCTTCTGGATGGTGCAGGTAAAGTCGCTAAACCTTCTGAGTTCCTTTCTTGCCATACGGCCAAATTGGATATCAAGGTTTGCATTGTGGCATTTTGTTGAATCTGTTGTACTCTGAACTCATGGAAAGTGCATTGCAGGGTGAGGTCTCGTTGTAGAGGTTCTCGCTGCAGTTGGGTGGTTACTCCTTTGTAATGCACTTGTCGTGCATCTTGTGCTGCCAATTTGGTGGTAATCTCCCTACTGATTCTTTCTTGAATCTCTTGGACATTCGCTTATACCATTGTAAACTGATGTGACATAATAGCAATGTTATTGCCATGTATATCTTGTCCTTCCAACAATCATTGCTGGACTGCTATCAGTCCTCGTGCATTGGCGTGAGAATCTGCTGATAGGGTGTCAAAGGCAATATTGGCAGTATCAATACTGGTTGATATGTCTTGTTGGATTTGACCTATGACAATTCTTACCCAAGCGGCAAGTCTTGCGAGATCTGCTGCAGGGGTATTTGGATGGGGTGTGGTAGATTGTAAAGTGGGAGATGGGGCTCTTGAGGATGGAGGGATACTGTAAGCCCTGCCCTCTTGTCGTCCAATAGGTTTCCGAAGAGTGGAAAGGAGAGAGGAAGAATGACTGAAACTTGTAGAGTTATTATCTTCCAAGGTATCCAATGGTTCTCCTGGAAGGATCTGTTTAGGAGGTTGAGCCATCTCTCTTGCTCGTTTGCGAGCTTCCTTTCCTTGTGAGCGGGCTATGAAGCCCGCATTCCGGGAGGTTTCTATTTAACTAGAATATGTGGCGGGACACTGGGTGTCCTAACCACGTCATGTGGTAGGGGGAGATAGGTTTTAATGAGAGTCTGGATGAGTTCCGAGTCTCCATGCTAGAGCCATAGTAGCAGAGAACCTGCTACTAAGAGAGCTTTCCTTGCGGGTATCCCAGTCATGGAAGGGTTTGCAACTGAATTCTGGTCTGTACCAGGTTTTGTATATTCATTGAAATTGTTCCTCCGTAGGAATTAAGTTGGGGTCGGTATACCACGAAGGAGCTTCTTGTAACAGAAATGGTACTTCTGAAAGCTCAAACTGAATAGAAAATACTTGACCAATAGATGGCAAGTGTACCTTAGTCAGTGGTTCAAAAATTGAATTGGTTCAGGATCGTTCTTCAAGGGTATCTAGGCTCACTATAATATCAATGACTTCACTGAAAGTGTGAATCGAACCCATGCAAGTGGTAACCAATTAGAGAGCCTTGGTAACAAGGAGATCCAACAATATACTGTTAGGCGGAGACAACCTGAAAGACTTCAAAGTTGTCTAGGCCAATTGAGATTCATTTCTGTAGACAGAGATTGTCTATGAAGGCTCGGACTTTGCTTGTTTCGTTTATGACTACTAGGAGCGAAGTAGAATAGGTAAAGTAGGGTAGAATCGTTAAAACAATATTATATTGGTAAGGTCTCTTCTCTGTTGCTTGATGATGTCTAAAGCTTGGGAGGCACTATGATATTTATATTCCGCGTCTGAGTGTTCACGGACTAAATCTATTTATCATACAACTATGTACTTCTTCAATCGTAATTTGCGATGTCGAGTTTTCTTCCAAGTTGCGAATACCTGTGGACTCTGAAGACCATCACACCATACTCACTTCGGTAATCATGATATTTCTTCTTAGGAAGCGTGCAGTCACCAATAGTAATATCCCGATTAGCAGAGTCTTTAGACTTATGGCCTAGTTCTTAAGTTCAACTGAGTTGGCTCCAATTGTCTTCGCCATTGAAAAAATAATCAGTTTTATCCATGGCTATATTTGCAAAAGTGGTCGTCATTACAACTATCGTATGTCGTCTGACTCTAATCCTTTGTAACTCCATACCCAACCCATACATTTTCTTTGGATAACTTCCTATTAACTCGCAGGAAGCTATTCCACCAGATTGGTAATTAATCCCTCTGTTGGCAACCCTTGTTTGCTCTCTGGGTAGTAGGTTTCAGTAACCATTGTAGTATTGAGAATCACCCCATAGCTAAGACGTGTTCCGAAACCCAGTTGCAACACTCCATGAAGTTTGTTGGCTTCTTTGGTAGTGTCTTTTGGCATTCTAGACTCTTCTGGTAGATATAAATGAATTGGTCTCTAGTAGAGATCCTTGACCATTTGATACCATCTCTTTGTGCGAAAGCGTCCCGTTACCAATGGCTCATGCCAAAGGTGTCATGTCTTTGAAGCCAATTAACTCTCTGAGTAGTTGACGGAATTACTCTGTTCCACTTCCCAGGCCTAGCCAAAGATTCCCTCTCATATATCCTGCGAGCAGGATCCGGTCGGACTGACAGCGACGATGTAGATGGTGTTATTCTAACACCTTCAATTCTGTGGTAATATAGTCACAGGACGCAACTGAAATTAATATATATGAGGACGCGCCAGCCCGTAAGGGAGCCGGAGGGGGGTGTTGGAGACTAGAGATTCCGATTCCGAGTGGGGTTACCCTACTTAGGGTAGTTCCTAGGTATCAGGTTCTGGTATTCCTAACAACGCCCTCCTGCAAGAAGGAAGTAAAGTCATACACGATATGGAATTAGTTGAGTATAAAAATGACATTCGGACATTTATGGGAAAAATGCATAATCTGAATCTCCATGCCCCTCTAACAGAAGCAGCCTCATGTATAGCATATGATAGAAAGTTGTCCTCCAAGATTAGATGGCGACTTGCTCTGAACAAATATGATACTAATGGAGAATGGGAAAAGGTAGTGCAAGAATCAGGCAGGGATGAGGAGGAGATGCAAGAATGGGACCACCTAGACCGAGATAAGTCGAAACCTGTGAAGACATTCTTGGACAAAAGTCTGGTAGACAAGAATCAACTAAAGGTAAAAAGGGAGAAACCTTTTATAAAGGGAGGTGGTCTATCCAAAAAAAGGAGGTGGGAACCGGAATCTGAGAAACCGGCAAAGAGATCTAGCAGGACTATGAAGTTGACATATACTAACTTCAAAATGGCCCATGAAGGAAATCTCCAGTTAACCATTGACGAAAGAAAGCGAGAAGGCAGTTGCACTCGTTGCGGAAAGAAATACTACAAGTACAAAACCTGCGGGGGACAAATTCAAGTGTCTAGAACGAGGATAGACGACTGCCCATTCAAAGACACAAAGGCCTAGAATCGTGACTACAGTGCGCCATCCCAGAAACATCAATACTGTCCAAGTACTAAGAAGCAACAAGCACTAGGAACTAGGTGAAGACTAAGAAATAACCGAGGTTATTTTCTTGGTTCCAACAATGACGGTGTTCAGGTAGTCTAGGAGAGACATACTCTCTAGGAGCTAAAATCAATAGCAAAATAGGGGATAGCGAAGCGAAGGAATTAACCTTGCAATCATAACATGAGTGGGAGTACATGTGTCCTTCTTGCTGCAAGGTTAAGGAGATCAATAAAGAGTAATATATGCATTGGCGGCGCCTCTATGCTTTTCAAGGGAGTATTGTAAGCTTTTGCCTAATAGCTTGATGCATATCAACTAGGAAAGTCAGGTACATGACCTGGAAACTGAAAGTTCTTCGATAAAGGCCGAAACCTAGACAGGAAACAGACAGTACCAAAAGTACTAGAGGGAGCGACAGCAGGACTAAGATGAAGGATCTAGAGGGAAAAGCGAAGCACATCTTCGATCTATATGAGAAATAGGTACAAGAGCTCTAGACCTTATCTTTAGTAACAGCTTCATAGGTGCTATGCTGGTACCAAACTGAACCCGATAAAGTGAGGACACTGTCTAGGTCAAGCCAGGGTAGTGAACAAGCCAGAGAAGGTTATCAAAGAGACAGCCGACTAGCCCTATGCATCCGGCTTTTGTTTCCATGATATCTGGACAATTGCATGGACCCCCTAGATTGATTCCACAGGTAGAAAAAGTGGAAGGTATGGGAACTCCATAGCAAGGGGCAAAGACCACTAGTAGTGGGCTACCCAATATACCAAAAGGAAACATGTTTGTCTGAGGAGACCTAAGTGGCCGAAACTACGCAGGCACAGTAACAGATATCCTAGTTGTTATCAGAACCTCAGCCATGTCGAAATGACAGAACGACGGTTCAATACCTTATCTAAACAAATGCACTTTTAGTCTACCAAAACCTATAAGATATAAACGTTCTGAGGGATATGCTTATATCCATATTATAAACTCAAATAGTTAATGCTACAAATATGAGTACTATTAGATTTGGGATCCAATCTGTTCCTAATCAACAGATAACTCATAAAGGAACTAAAAATGCAATTAAGAAAAAGACCGAATCTGGTCAATATTCAAGGCTTTGATGGAGTACGAGCTCTATCGGGAGGAAAGTTTTACACACATCCTATTTGGCTTGAAATAAGACGAAATAAGCACATGTCCAAAGTTGCATTTGAAATCGCAGCTGCAGGGGATTATGGGATAATAATCTCTTTCGGGTGGTGGCATTCACAATATTCCTTATCCAACATTGCAGAATATACAAAATGGGAATTCAGAGATCCTAAATGCAAATCTTATATAGAAGAAGAAGACAAAGGAATTAGAGATATATTTGAATATGATGAAATGGTTGCTTGAGACAAAAATGAGATCCAAGTAGGAAGAATTGGGACTATCAATGCATACCATCTTCGGGGGACAAAATTTCCGTGCGCTCTA
>NW_003298814.1:155723-158450 GCF_000151645.1 Tuber melanosporum | reverse complement strand
ATTCTGTCTCAAGGTAATACTAGAAATTCAAAAAACTATTTCTCTCATAAATGGTGACTAAACTGGCACCTAGGAGAATCTTCCACTAGGAAATTAAATTAGACGAAGAAGCAAAATCCTCTTGGAGACCCATTTATCCTCTATCTGACAAACAACTTTAGTTGTTATGGGAATACCTTGACAATATATTACAACAAGGAAACATCACAAGAAGTTAATCACCCTTTGGTGCTCCGATCCTCTTTATACCAAAAGCAGACAAAAGACTACAGCTGGAAGTGGATTACTGAAATCTAAATAAGATAACTATACTAAATAAGTATCCACTACTACTAATGTCAAAATTACGTGATTGTGTAGAAGGAGCTAGTATATTTTCCAAAATTGATTTGAAAGATGGTTACAACCTCATCAGAATCAAGGAATGAGATGAATGAAAAACGGCTTTCTGTTCATGATATGGATATTACGAATATACAGTGTTGCCTTTCAGATTAGCTAATGCTTCAACTACATTTGAGGATATGATGAATGAGGTACTTTGAGAATTTTTGGACTAAGGAGTCTTTTGCTATTTGGAAAATATCCTCATCTCTTCTAAACATGAGAAAGTACATATCCAGCTAGTAACAAAAGTGTTACAGAGATTGGTGGATTTTCAGCTTGCAATTTCAATAAAGAAATCAATCTTTGACATCAGAGAAGTGGAATTCTTAGGCTATATGATAGCCGTCGATGTGGTATTGATGAGTACCTGAATGGTAGATTCCATATTAAACTGGAAATCACCTACGTCCTTTAAGGAAGTTCAAATATTCCAAACATTTGCAAACTTCTACTGGCATCATATAGAAAGCTTTGCAAAGATTAGTGCTCCAATTATACAAACATTGAAGAGCCATCTACAAAAGTTCCGGTAGGACATAGAACAGGAAAAGCCCCTCCAGGAGCTTGAAAGAAGGTTTACTTCAGCCTCAATGTTACACTATTTCATTCCAGAAAGAGAAATGGTGGTGGAAACAGATACTAGTGACTTCGCTTTAGGCTGCATCCTTTCCCTATTTGTGGAGAAAAGACTACATCCTGTAGCCCTTCACTTCAGGAAACTAAATTCCATGGAACGAAATTATGAGATCTACAACAAAGAACTGCTGGTGATATTGGAAGTATTCAAAGAATGGTACCAATACCTGGTTGGAACTGAAAAAACAATAACTGTGTACACCGATCACTAAAACCTCTAATATTTCCTCACCTCGAAAATCTGGAGTAGGTTCCAGATCTATTGGGTACAGAAGTTGGTGGATTACAACTTCAAAATTGTTTACAGCCCAGGCACAAGAGATGGCAAACCTGATAAATTTAGTTGACAGCCAGAGTACTGTTTTGAGGAGTGAGCTGCATATCACGAATAAGTGATATTGAAATCTGAACATTTTCAAGTCAGTTTAATAACAAGAACTGTTGAAGGGAAAATTCAAATATGCTTAATAATGAGCAGCACAATAGAGAAGATAAGCACAGGTAATATACAGGAAACCGCAAGTTGGAACAATTCGGACATAGTGATTCGAGTAAAATGGTTAGACACAAGAGCAAGGTTAGCTACCAAAATTTCAAGGCTGGCAGCAGGCTACGATCTTTAAGCTATGCAGGAACATATAATCCCAATAATGGGACAGTTAATTGTTGGGACAGGTATCGCAATTGGGCTACCAGTCAGAACTTACAGGAGAATTGGCCCAGGAAGTGGATTGGCGGTCAAAAGTGGTATCTCTACCGGTGCCCGAGTAATTGATGCAGATTATACTTGAGAACTCAAAGTATTGCTACTCAACCATTGAGACATGGATTGTCTTATCAAAGTGGGTAATCGAATTGCCCAGTTGGTAGTAGAAAAAATTAACACTGCTAATATGTTGGAAATAGACAACCTAGAAGAGACCGAAAAAGGCACCTCAGGATTTTGCAGCACAAACATTGCAACAAGGGCTATTACTATCTAGGCATTGGAACCGATAACTAGCGGGTTTACATGCATTAATGAATTAGAATACACACTAGTATAATACTGCTGAAATACTAGAGCAGACCCTTATGACTAGTGCAATACTAGCCTGTAAGGAATTGAAGAAATTTAATCAGGAATTCTTGGAGAAAATCCAACAGGTCATCCCGGGAGATAGAAAATGGCTTAAAAGAAAAAAGTCAGTTGGAGAAACTACAAGACAATGGTAAATCTTTCACGAAAGATTGGACCTTATCCAATGAGTTACTTTACTATAAGTAAAGACTATTTATACCAAAAAGCCAGGACCTTTATACAACAATAGCTGAAGGTTGTCATGACACTATGATAGCAGGATACTCCGGACAAGAAAAACCCGTTGAAATAATGATGAGGGATTTCTATTAGAAATGCCCAGCAGATTAGGTAAGTGATTATGTATGGTCATGTGATGATTGTCAATACAACAAATCTCCACTACATGTAAAATATGGTCTACTACAACCAATGTCAATACTCTATACAGCTTGGGCATCAATTCCTGTTGACTTTATTACACAGTTACCGCAAAGTCAATGTAGCATCTAAATAATAGTAGTAGGAGACCGGTTTACAAAAATGGCCTATTTTGTTAGATTTGAAGAGACAGCCACCGCAAAGGATGTGGCTACAGCCTTTTATGAAGAAAATCTGGGCAGCTACATTGCCTTACCACCAGA
>NW_003298814.1:128379-154252 GCF_000151645.1 Tuber melanosporum | reverse complement strand
TCGGCCTTGTGTTTAGTATGGGCCATAAGTAACAGGATATTTCTGCACAAAAATAAAATATTGAATGGTAAAGAATTTCAGCAAGAGACCAATACATTCACACCTGCTCTGCAATGTTTAGAAGAGTCTAGAATTCCGAGAAACTCTACTATAGAAGTTATTAGACTTCACAGAGTATTACAACCAAGTTTCGGAACCTGTTGTAGTTACCAAGACAATTTTAAATACTACAACAGCGATTGAAATCCTGTTATCCAGAGCAACCAAGGGTTGCTGACTGAGGGAATATTTGTCAATCTGGTGGAATATCTTTCTGCAAATTAGTAGGAAGTCCTCTGGAAAACATCTATCAGTTGGATAAGTAGTTATAGAGGTTTAAAGTTAGGCGACCAAAAAAGGGTTGTGATTATGACTACCTTCAAAGATGCAACCCGCATATGAATCTAATTATTTCATCAATAATGAAGACAATTGGAGCCAACTCAGTTCAACTTAAAAACTAGGCTACAAGTCTAAAGACTCTAAAGATTGAATAACCACTATTGGAAACAGTACGGTTCTGAGTTAGTTATATCATAATTAGTAAAAGGAGTGTGGTGACTTTCAGGGTCTCCAGGTGTTCGCACCTTTCAAGAATACCAGATATTGTGAGTTATAATCAGAAATATACATAGTTGTATGATCAATAGATGTATTCCGTGAACACTTAAATGTGGAATATAAATATTGAAGTGCCTTCCAAGCTTTAGACATTATCAAGCAATGGAGAAGAGACCGCAACAATATAATATTGTTTGACGATTTTATTTTACTTTACTGAATTTAGTTCATACTTAGTAGTCATAAATGAAAAGAGTGAACCCCCACCTTCCTAGACAATGTCCATCTACAGAAACGAATTTCGATTGACTAAGACAATTCTGAGGTTTCTCAGATTGCCTCTGCCTAACAGTAACTGACTATGCATTGCATGTAAAGTAAATTCAAGTCCACAATGATGACTGACTCCGTTTAGTATTTCGGACATCTATGAAGCTAGCTAATAAAATAATATTGGCCTAGTTATGACACCACCTGACGCTATCTAAAGCAGGTACATCTAACTCAGATATTATAGCCGGTTTATCAATTACTGATACTGCGACCAACATCCTTGGATTAGTGAGATACGGCTACAGTGGAAGGAGGAAGGCATGGTGCCACATTAGCAGACATTGGATAATGAGCTCACCTGACACCGTATGGTTTCAGCTGGAAAAGGCAAGTCTGTAATAGTACACACTACCGTTTGCTGTACATAGACCTTTGTACATCTTCGGATGTGGTCATATACACAGACAGATCCAAGTTCTCTGAGGGGGCTGGTGCTATATGGGTGGTGTTTGAAACAGGAACCTTGACCCTTGTTGAAGGGTGCTCAGTTCCCCCATCATGGAGTATTATTGAATGTGAGCTGTTGGTGATTGTGTGTGCCTCCAGATATGAGTAGGATATAGCCAAGAGGCACCCAGTTCATGTGTTCTTGAACTGTGTGCCGGCCCTCATCCTGGCAGACAACATGTTTTTTGATTGTAACTTGACTGGGTTGTGGGTAGTCATGGTGCCACTGTTGAGTACCTTCTCTCATGTCAGTCTCGGTTGAGACACTAGTTACATAGGCATTGATTGCAACAAGATAGTAGACCTGAAGGTTATGGCCTCGATTGGACCTCCCTTATGGTCCCTGCTTCGGGATGGGGTTAGCTAGGGATTGGTGATGTGGTCCAGGCTTGAGAGCTGAGGAAGCAGGAATGGGCGATTTGGCATGCTAGTGAAGGACACGGGTACTACACCCATGAACCCAAAGCACTCTGACACCTCAAGGGCTTGACCCACATAGACCCTTATATTTCGTTAAAGATCTGCTGTGGGACAGGCAGGATTGGCCATGACAGCTGTGATGGAAAAGAAGATAGACCGCACTGGACTGAGTGCATCCACTATGCTAGAGGGTGTCCTGCTAATAAACACTGGTATCAGGATTTGGCAGTCTTGAGGCACAAGCTTTAGTAGATAGGACATTAGTGTTTAGACCTGGGAATTCCTTGTCATATTAAGATTGTGGATGGGAAATTTGTTGTGGCAGGTAATCCCTTTGATGGTACATGGCTAGTGGAAAGGGATGGTGGAACTGCAGTAGTAGGAGATCCTACAATTTGTGCCTGGTACGAGAAGAAACATGATAGTGGTAGATGCATCTTGCCAGGCGAGGTGACAATGCCGAGGAGGTAGTTCTTTTTGCCTGACCAACAATGGTGTGAGTGTCCCTGCTGTGGTACTGCCAGTTCTGCTACTGCTACCAAGAAGCCCGCTACCTTTACCTAACACTTCAAGAAATGGACCTGATATCTGTAGATATGTTACGATCATTTCTGGTATTCTCAGCAACAGTAGTAGAATAAGTTGGATCTTACGACAAGGACATCGGTAGTGTTGAAATGGGCTAAGTGGAACGAGTTGATGAAGGTACCCTGTGGCCACTTATGTGGTTTGGTTTTGGCTAGGGGATACCTTGATCTTGGTTTTCATTGCAAGAGGATGGAAGGATGTTGGAATAGACTGTATGTTTCCTTTGTTGAGTAGGTGGGACAAATTATGTTTGAGGCAGATAGAGGTGAGGGTATAAGATACTGGTTGGATTGTGAGGTAGGACAATACTTGAATCTGAGGCAGCACTAGTTATTGCGAGTGACCGTGAGCCGACATAGGTAGTAATTTTTAGATTTAGATTTGGGAGGTGCAGTTACAGGGCAGAATGGTTCACGGTAGTGTATTTTTGACTGTTTGTTTCGTGAAGCGTGTGGGACACTAGTCATATACCAGTATTGGCAGTACTAGTATAAATAAAATTAGATTAAATTCTAAGTACTTTTCCTACTTATTACTTTAACAAATACACATCTTTACATTATTTATCATTATCATGATCTTTATTATTATTGTGCCACTAAAAGCTCTTCATGAAGAAAAGTTAGAGGAAGCTTACTATAGATTCCCTGTAGAAGAGAGAGGTCCTGTACTATCGGTAATGTAAGCATTGGCCTAGTGCTATCGTAAGGTGAGAATAAGGAAAGAAGAAGAGAAGTATCATTTCCCATTAGCAAGAACTAACTATCCCAGTTAGGATCATTATAAGTAGTATAAATAGTATATTGATCTTGCATCATTCACGGTTGCATTTTAACATGTTAAGGTGACCCCAACCCTCTGATCCTGTAGTATACATCGTGGATGTGACTTTCTATCTGTGTACCCTGTAATATAAACTACTGGGTCAGCCAGAATGCGAGAAGCAGGTAGCCTACATATTATTACTATTTAGAGGTTTGTTTGGTAAAACCATCACAGACCAGCACTTATTTAAACTTATAATTTGAAGTGCAAGCTGAATAATATAGAATACTATAGGGGGCTATTTAGGTAGGGTATTGAAAGGAGGCATTCTACTTGGTGATATGGCATAAAGAACTCCATAATTATTGAACAGAGCCCAATTTGCTGAGTCGAGGAAGTTATTGATAAGGTTCGTCCTAACACACTCTTTGGCCGTCTGCTTGTGCCAGAGTACAGACATGTCTTAATCATACTAGGTGCTGTTAGTCAGAGAAGTATATAAAGCACTTTTGATATTAGTGGAAGTGCAATATAGAGTAAGGGAGAGTTCACCTATGGTGTATACAGGAGGAAAAAGAATTTTAAATCAGACCTTTAAATATAGAATGAATACTAGAATTCCAGATAGGGATGTCATGGGTCCAGATTGCCAACACCTCCATAGCATTCCTTACTCAATAGCCTTGATATGTTACTGAAGCCTCATTTCCAGCTCCTTTCTCCAACTGTTTTCTAATCTCTCTAGCATTACTATTTCAACTTGGTTGTCTCTGGAAACTCAATTTCTCAGTATTTTGAGCGACATAAACCCCTATGCCAAACAATACCAGTGCCTGGTATGGGGGTATAGTGCCAGATTTCTTTTTTTGGGCATTGTACCATACAACTCTACTTTACAGTATGGTATCATATTATTAGCCTGCGGCGCGGGAGAGTACGATATTACTCCAACACTTATGCCCCAGAACCTGGCAAGGTTTTCCCAACTTGGTTCAGGAGATTATAGATGTTCTTGACGTAGATCTGAGTATGGGATGGAAACTCAAAGTTAGGAAGATTAAAAAAAGATAGTTGTGGTAAGTAAACAGGAGAGTAGTGTAAGATAAAATATCCATCCCAACAGGCAAGCAAGGTGGAATTGCTCCATGTTGGGCATTTTGATCACTCTTGGTATGTTGAGTAGGATGTTGTATGAACTGAGGAAACTAGTTCTGCGCCTAGGAATGTGGATTGGGACATCGGGAATCCAAGCTAGGCACAAATAGCTCCCAGAGGCAGATACTGCAACAACCGTTAAGCTGAATTCAGAGAATAAACCTTGGAAGCCTACTCAAAGTACCGAGCTGAGTGTGGCCAGACCAGGGAATATGTAGAATACCAGCAGGTGAGAATAGTGGTTTATATACTCACCCACACTTTTTTTATCCACTATGGGTTAACGCCCAGAGCATGTAAGTGCTGCCATGATTTTCAGGTAATACCCTACCCACCCAGCAGTCTGCCATCTATCCTGGATTAGTGCTCGAATTATTTACTCGCTACTGTGATTTAACTTGCCTATTAGCTAACCTTTCACCCAGGATTAGTTTAAGGATAACTTTGCCTGCTGGATTGATAAAATAATGGGGGAATACCCAAAAGACTGACATCAATTTGAAGCGATTCGGGGATTGTCTTATGTCGCCAGTCAGACTTCGGGTCAAACCGGGACCCAGTCATTCATTGTGTGGATCTTCTGAATTGAAAGCCTGGGTAAGGTGGGTAGAGAGCTAAGGCCTGCACTTTGTACTCTCGCAATCATAATGAATAGGGTCCACAGGCATATTGGCTCTGAGCCAATGTAGTGTGGGTTCCACGAGGAGGGGTGGATTTGTATTAGGTATGTTTGCTAGTTAGGTAAGCCGGAATTGTGAGGAATCGAAGAGTATTACTCGGTATCAAAAGAGGGAACTGAAGTGCTAATGCACCGGGTTAGGATAATGCTTCCAAGTCTCTCCGCTTTGTATACTATATTGTGCAAACACAATTTCATATTTTGTGATAACTCCCACATCATCTCTACTCCCATGGCCTAGATTTCCCTACATCATATTAGCCTTTGTACGGAGGGAGGACTCCCACTGGACTGAAATATACCTTTATGCCTTGCTGAGAATCCCCGTGTTGTCTCAGAGGTAGTGAAAACTTGGTCGTTTGGGTGGGTTTTACCTTTGTGGTCTGCCACACATGATTCCCCAAGCGGTTGATCGCCATTGGTTTGTCCTGAGGGATCTAAATTTTAGTATGGGTAGGCATCAGACACATTTGAGTGAGGGCCACACCTCTTGTTCTCCACCCACTTTTTCTTTGTGCTAATGATTTCCAGTCTCAAGCCATTCTCCAGCTAGTATATTTCCAGGACTCGACTGTGGATATCTCACTAAAATCCATTCGTACAGTTCTTCTTCCTTAGGTTCCTTGATCTTGCCAGGGATCCAAATGTTTTCGTGATCTTGTTTGCGAAGATTATATGTTTTATAGAATGCTCTCGCCAGTTCCCCCTCCTTCCCGGCCCCAATAAATACCACTTTCTCTCTGCAGTTCTGCTTCTCTTACCATTATGTCATCTCCGGCTCCTTTACCAACTCCCCTGGCTTCATTGACATCCCGAGGCCATTCCAAATGTTCTGCAAGTATCCTCTCAACATGATCAACGGATATTGCATTCATAGGTTAAAGGTTTCATTCTGTAAATGTAGGGGAACTTCGGTGCCCCTTGGATAAATTATAAATTGTAGATCGGGTAGTCCTGACTGATGGGAACATTGTTTATGGTGCTATAGGCAGTGGGGGTCGCATTAGATATTTATAAGTACACCCATTGGTAGGGGCTCTCAGCGGAAGGCAAATCCTCTCACTGACATAGGTGCCCGGCTCCGTGTTGTGTTCAAGTATTCCACTTTGGTTGAAATACCGTATTTACTCGGACAATCCACTATCTCCGTCAGGGCTCTAATCTCCATGATCAGAGCCAATACCCCAAGCAGGTTTAGTGTTTAACTAATGCCATATAGCTTGAGTAGGATGAAACTACTAGATCGTGTGTGACTGGTGTGCGTAATGTCGTGTACCAACCCAGCTGCTGCAAGCTATCCCACGTTAGGTGAACACTAATCCTTCTTGGGATTTTTTGTGTTTTTGATTGGGGAGATCAAACATGTGAGGGAGATAGTGGATTGTATGAGCAAATACGGTAGGTCTCTTACCAGCTAGTCATATCTCGACTTGAGGTTCGTCCGCCAGTACCTTATCGCCCAAGTGCCAACCCTTGATGTAACACACCCAGGGATTTGGCTGGAACGCCTCAATCAAAGACTGGGTCTACCTAATACCTTTCAGCTCTTAGATCCCTAGGGGGGAGATTATTAGACGGAATCCTATTACTCAAATAATTGGGGAGTATACAGTGAGACGTCTAGAAAGGTGGCAGCCCCTCCCCCCTTCTTGGACAGTAGGAGAGAAAGGGATCATCAGAGCTTACAGAGGAGAAAATCTCAATAGCGTGCACCTGGGCTTTACACCATGTACGAAGTGAAGCAGACTAAGGCACAACCTCCCCCCTCCTATCCTGCCAGCCTCTTTATCCCCTCCCCACACAGTGGTGATATTCACATCAGGCTCCACATGCGGAGAGATCCTCAGGGAAGGAGGATAGTGCCTTTACTGGGGAAATCTGGATTTAAGAGTCGGATTATAGGACCCCCTGCTATCTATTGTACCATATCCAGGCACCTCACCTTTCCCCCGTCAAAAATGATATACTAATACCTACCGAGCAAGGTGGAGGACTGGAGAGGCTAATCAAGTACCTTCATGTGGAATAGGGGTTGTTAATAAATTGAGGGACCACTGCAGTACCCCTGGGATTGATACTGCAGGGAAATGGGCTCATAGAACCTCTACAGGGGTACGTGTCAAGAGATGCCTGGTGGAATTCCCAAAGCAGGTGGGTGATATTAGATGATGGCGAGCAATGAAGTCCATATCTCTTGTGTATTTGATTTCCTGTACATCTATGGGAAGTATTAGGGGCCCAGGCATGGTAAGGATATAGAAGCGGTAAAAGACCAAGCTTGATCATCAAATGATATTTATTGAATGTATAGTTAGGTGCCAAAAATAACCCAACTCCCCAAGGTAGGAACTGGAACAATATAATAAATTATATTTACTATTACTAGGATAATGATAAGATTCGGAAATCCCAATCCCACCACTCCAAGTCTCCACTTCATAACACCCACTAAACGTCTCTCTCTTCCCTGGGTCTCTGCTCATGGTTTCCATTCGGAGATCTGGTGTTGAGATCTCGGGTCCCTGTTACCACAACGGTGGCTCAGATGTACCTTCTATGTATGCGATTGTTGCTAGTATGAGGAATGCCACACCGCCAAGGATACCGCCGATTATACGGCTGGGGGTGTCTCTGCAGGTTGAGTCTGTTGGGGCGCTGTTGGTGAAGAATATTGCTATGGAGATTCTGGAAACGGGATCCAAGTTGGTACTCCAGGGGGGGGGGGCAGGTACGGCTGAGAGGTGGAATTTATTTATTGTATGTGGGGTGTTGATTATATGGTTGTGTTCCAAGAATGCATGACCCAGGGAAGTGCTGCCAGTTGGGAAAATAGGGGTTATGTGTGGGTGGGTTTGTCTGAATTCGCGCTGAGACGTTAGTGGGTTATTGATGCTCTTGTGGATAGTTATTAGGGATGTTGCGGGGATGCTAACTACCATAGTTGAGGTTTCGCATGGGAGTATAATGTGCAGGGTGTAGTCTGTTGGCGGGATGCCGATATAGACGCACCCGTTCATGCTCTTGTCGTAGCTTAGGCTCCTGAGTAGTAGGAGGAGAGGGATGAGCATGTCCGGGGGTAGTCCTAATTGAGGGGAATTGTACCAGAGCCCTGTATGAGTACCTTTGCTTGTAAACCTATATAATATTATGAAGTAAAATAAAGTGATCGGTGATGAGAAGAGGCAGAAGTGTAGGTAGGAATGATAGATAAAATCCAGCAAGAGTTTTCTTAGGCACACAATTGAAAGGTCTGAATTCGCATATCATTTCTAAGTAGATAATAAGGCCCTTTTAACACAAGATGATCCACATCCAATTCGGTGCCTGTGTGGATGAAAATTTTCATCTCCGGTAAGGGGGACAAAAGTCTTGTCCCACAGAAACAAGAAAGAAACAGGAAAGAAACAAGAGAGAAATTTTCACTGCAAGGAGACAGAGAGGAAACAGTATGGAGACAACAGGGTGATAACGGTTTCAAACATCAAGTAAGGTATAAAGGAAAGTTTGTGAAGATCTTATAGGAAACCAATAGAACATGTGAGATCGAAACTCGGGGACAATATTCCAACAATATACTTTTGTTTCCTTACCTCCCCCATCCCCCCTCCGATGTACTTGATGCAGGTAATGTCAACATCAAACCCCTTAGAACCAACATTCGCCTTAGCGAAAACCGCCTTATGTTCGTGATATATAAGCCCCTCGTTGAATCTACCCATCAATACTGGCTTATTAACATCCTCTGAGCGTCAAGGCACGAAACAACGTCCATCTCAGGGACCTCCGAATTCATAGCTCTCTGTATTGCACTGAACCCGACCATTCCATACCCCAAAACACTTTCATAGATGGTGTTGACCAGGAGTCCCTCCAACGAGAACCAATCCAAAGGGTTCGTGGCAAAGCAACCATGCGCCACCCATATGCGTTGGTCTATCCGTCCAACAAAATCCAGCTACCAATGAGGTAAACTCGTTAATTCGAACAGCAACTTCAAAGCGGGGAAGCTATGGATATAGCCCGGGCGAGGGTTCAGAGAGGCGACACCCTCATCGAGGCTTGGCGTGGATTGAGTCCAAAGTTCAGTACGCATCGAACCGAACTATGATACTAACAAATATTTGCCAAGCCTCACTGAGGGTGTCACCTCGCTGAGCGCTCACATGGTCTACTAATTGTATGATAGTCTAAGTAATCCTCATCCTCATACCAAGAGAACGAGCCCGGTTATTAACTATCTTCGGAACAATGGGATTGTGTAGGGACTCAGATTGTCATGTATCATAATATATAAACAGCAGCCTTCCAAGTCTTCACCGAAACTATAGCGATCTCAAGACGATCCGCTGATTCTGCAAAAACAATTTAAACGTAAACAACGTAAACAAGGTCGATTCGTGGCAATCATTCGGGAAAGCGTGTGGACTTTTCTCAGAGGACTACCATTTCACCAGCATCAAGCTTAAGTATTGACAAAGTCGCTGAATTGATGTTCGTGTCTAAGAACTTGACTTATCTGAAGAAGGGTTCTCGATATCATATTCACAATCTTCAACAACAGGCTCGGAATAGACCAGATGCGTGGTCGGGCCCTAACATAATTATACCACAAAGAAAGTAGTGAGCCCAAGCTTTGGCTAAATTTCCCAGACAGACAGCGCGCTGGAGATGAAGTAGTTAAATTGGATATCTTTCAAGAGTATCTGGAGGATTGGGACGTTGTATTATTTAACCGACTTCCCCCCCGTATATATTGAGTATTCTCAGTGATTATGTTCTTTACTTCAGATGACCTAAATCGTTTCACATTACTAACTTACCATAGGTCAAAATTCGGCTATGGAGGACTTTCCGACTCAGCGAATGTGTTAGTATTCCATACAATGCGGATTTCGACAGGGGAGACGAAGCTCCACGCGTACCCAGCCGAAGGAACAGGAACCGAAGCATAGAGTTAAGGGCCGTCAGGAATAATCTCTATCCCCTCGAAGCATGCCTCCTTACCATATCCTACCCGTCCTATCTCATATATATCCCCCCCTGATATCAATCCCCCCCTCATATTCATCCCCCCGTCATATACAGCCCCTCCGAGGGCTGTATATAGTGTTGTGGACGAGCCGAGCCGACTCGAGCCTAGTGGACCCGAGCCTAGGTGGTCATTAGGCTCGAGTCTCTTGGCGGAGATGGAAATGTGGGAAGGGGTGGGGGAAACCCGTGGTGAAGATGGTTGTTCTGGATTATAAGGGCAGTGTGTACTCGAGTAGAGGTATCGAGGCAACTCTACTAGTACACTCGAGCCTCTTGGCGGCTCGAGCCGGCTCGTCGACAACACTACTTGGGAACGATGCATGGTTATGGCACCTGGGTACGGGAGGGGCTGTGCGAGTGGTCTTGCTCTTGAAGATATATCGAAGGACATGGGAGGGGAGAGTGCGAGCTGTTCTCTCAGTCTCGCGAATCAGTGCCAGTGTTCTCAGCCATCCGGGGCCTCCGTCGGGCCCGGCGGGGGGATTTCCAAGACCCCCGGACGAGACGGGACGGCAAACGGTAGTCTGTCCTCGTCCTCAAGCTCCCAGGACGGCCGTCATTAGGGTGGACAACAAGCCCCACAGTCTGAGACAACTTCAGCCAGGGGATGGTGGGGGATGGCAGGGGACAACGGGGGACGGCAGGTGACGGTCGGACGACGGGAGACGAGACTGTTGAGGCATCTGAGTGCCTCAAATCCTGGTTAAGTTCGGGAATTGTGTCTGGTGGGGTGAACTCAGATGTTAATCGCATGGAGAGTACACTTAAGGAATTGGAACTACACTCTTTGAGCCTTCGTTCTTCCTCTGTTATTTAAAGTCTTTATTTTTTTGATTTTCTTTGCCATCTTCTTTTTCTTTTCTTGTTTAAGTTACTAGCTAGTCGTTGTTCATGATTCTGAGTAGCCAAACACGATCCAAATTGATATCTGATTGGCAAAATCAATCCAACAGGAATCCCACTGCTAGAATACAAGCAGGTCTCTATAGCTTTGTATTTCGATAAGTGGTTTATATATCACGAATAAAAATATCTGGCTGTTCAATTTTAATATAAATACCTTATATATCAATCGTAGTTCTATTGATTTCCATATACATTCTCAGCCTAACAACTCTTATTACGATCTTTGTGTTTCTAATACGGCAAAGAAAATTAAACTCAGGAGCGCGAGATATTTTTGTAGGGGACGGTTGGGGGAATGGTCCTTAGCTCTAAATTGACGGGCAACTTCTGGAAATGACGGGACGGGACGACACAACATCGTCCGTCCTCGTCCTTCATTCTCACCTGTGGGGCAGATTGACAAAAAGACCGGACGGGACGACGAAATGTCGTCGGTCCTCGTCCTAGTCCAGGACGGACGGACTGCCCCGTTGCGAACACTGATCAGGGCGGATGGTGTCCGCTTGGTAGATCATTATGCAAGCATTGCACCTCCTCGAACCTGCTGGTTTCCCTGCTAATATGCCCCTTGTGAAAGTAGACCATGCTACCCTACCCTAACCAGCCCTTTCTCTGGCCATATGTCTCCTTTGATGAGATATATGGGGTGTTTGTCCTCGCGATGCGGGTCCGAATGAAGTTGTTGTGTTAGACCTCTCAATACTCGCTGATGAGTTAAGGTTTTGGATACGTTAGGAGGGCAACATTCCCGCTTAGATCCATTGGGCTTCAAATAGGCCTCGGGGAGTGCTGTTTGTTATAGATTGATCAGTTGATGTGTTCGCTCCCGCACTACACGGGTTCACTTATCAAGCGATGGCCCATGATCTTCCGCCTATAAACGATGGGGGGAAAGTAACTTATGTTGTTAAGGTTACCACTTCTGGTGGTGCTGACAAGGGAAAAGAGCAGGTGATTGGGAATGAAAATGGGATGTGGGTGTCTAATCGGCACAAGCATATAAAATACACCATTGAAAGTTGATGGAAGACTTTCAAAAGTTCCTAGGGGACAACAGGAACTTTGTTGATAGGTTTGTGCGCCAGTGTACTATTTTGGTGCGAGTACTGATCTATGAAGTTTGTACGCAAGAGTCTACCTCAACACCAAGGACAAAAGGACATGTACTCGCTTCATCTTGCCATGGCCCAGGAATGCACAGGTATTTTCGAGAAGAAAAACCTCCCAGATATGGCGCTTCTGGAACAGGCGTTGAGGACTGATTTTGATGAAAATCGGCGCTTAACAAAAGATCTTTCGGAGTCTTTTGTGCGCGATGGTCCGGCTTTGGTGTGAGTCTCCTAACAATTTGTTCTATATTGACTGTACTAATATTCCGTGTCCCTCCGGATGGACTTCGCTTGATGATCCTTTACCTTCTTCAGCGTATTATCGCTTTCATAGGTGGAGGTGCTATGTATGCGTGTTACGAGATTTCTAAAGAATCTATTTGGGATGTGATTTTAGGATCTTCACAAATGCTTAAGTTACTCCGAAGTTGTGGCTAGAGCAGTTGCAAAAATCGGGAGAGCCGAACAGAGTTCTAGCCTTGATAGCTGATATGTCGCCCAAGGAAGTGCTAAGACATCTATTGGAACCCGACCTAATTTTAAAGCCTCTAGCACCGCCCCCACAGTGGATTAAGCCTGCGGCGCCGAACTCAAGTCTCGTCTTCAAACAAACCGTCAACCCCACATCATATCCAACCACCAATTACTTAATTTGAGCTCTCACTATTCCTCTCAACTTATCCCTAGCAATTTGCTATTTGGTCGACCGATTATGTCTACCAAAATATTTGATCAAGTTTTGGAAGAGGTCAGGACCGGAAGTTCTGACTTGTTGCTCTTTCCTGACGTTGATCCCGAAGACTTCGCAAATTCCCCGGAAATATTACTGGCTCAGTCCAATCGCCTTGACAAATATTCCTTCCGGCAACCTATTTATTTCACAGTTTGCCTGAATTCTTGATGACTTGCTAATACTCGCAGGATCCACCGGTTTTCCCCTGAAAACAGATTGAAGCTTGTAATGCCTTCGATGCTTCACGCCTACACTGCAAAAATGGGCAAAAGGTCCCGCTCGAAAGCCGGCCCTTCGAAATCCACTTCCCTACTCCTCGCAGGGCCCGCATGTTCAGAAAGAACAAATACTAGAGCACCCGCTCCAAAGAAAGATGCCGAAGAGGAGTTTCTTGGAAAATTAATCTTTGATGACGCAGGAGGTTTTGAAGCCGGGTTGAATGAACTTGGCGGTGGATATTCCGACAACAGCGATGGAGGAGGAGGAGGAGGAGGAGGAGGAGGAGCAGGAGGAGGAGGGATTACGCTTGCCGGGGATGGGGATTCAGATGCGGGAGCAGACTTACAAGCGCTACAAGATGATGAGTTATTCTTTGTTGACGAGGGGCCGTCCAGTACCGACGGAACCCCCACTAGGGATATTCCGGGCGCCGGTTGTGACTCTTCGGAAGGAGAAGAAGATGGGGAGGAGGAGTGTCTTCTGGCATGGCAAAACTCCGACGACGAAATCCTTACCATCTCACTTGCTAATCGAGGCTTGCTGCGTAAGCTTCTGGACACCGGGACTGAAGACCTCATCAGTGGGAAGGAGTATTGACAGTTTGAGAAGATTTATCCGGTGCTCGAGTGAGCTGCCGGTGGCTTGGACAGGAAGAGGGTAAGTCTGGACGGTGCGGAGGGTGCGGGGAGTAGTAGTGATGAAGAGATGGGCAGGGTGGAAGAGGAAGGTGGGGATAGGGAAACGGTGAGGTCTGCGCCCAGTCCCGAGGAGATCCTAAGGTGTACTACGAACTGGACACGCAAGGTTCCAGGGAGGCTGCGGCCGGAGAAGTTAGCGATAGTGAGGTTGGCAGATGGGAATAGGATCGGTGGTAGTTTGGTATATATACATCCAATTCTCCTCCTTTCCCCCTTTAGGCATCCAGCATAATTTTAACAAATTACCAGTCAATGATATCAACCCTCAACTTCCACCCCCACCACCCCCACCACCCCCTCCTCCTCTCCTCAGGCCCGGACTCAACCCTCCGCCTCTACCACATAAATGGTACCACAAACCCCCCCGCCACATCCCTGCACCTGCGCAACACCCCCATCTATTTCCCAGCACGAGGTACTGCAAACATTATGGCATCCCTGATAAGTGGTATTGCACTATGGATACGATGGGTGCTCCTGGTATGTTGCCAACTCCTTTAGGATTCAGTATTAAAGGCAGGAACCCAGCTAATTCTTTTCCCCAGAATATAGCAATTTCGTCGGTGCATATAAAGGCTCAATAAAAAGGCCAACCTTTGCCTTCCAACCTCGCAGAGATCCAAGTTTGGGCGGGTTTCATGAGTTCCCCACTGTTGTTGAATCAGGCATCAATGAGCCGCACGCTGAGCTTCAAGCGAATGCCAGACTCTGGCAAGAGGGTACAGCAGGAGCCGTGCGAGTGGTACTACAAGCCCAATTTTCCAGACATACCAAGGAGAACCCGACCCGGTTCTAAACCTCTAGCACCTCCCCCATAGCAGGTTAAGCCTGCGGCGCCGAAACCTTCCCCAAGCTCTACCCCACCCATTAAGGAAATGGATTGGCTGAAGGTTCATCATCACCGGTCTTGCAGGTATTACGAAGAGGACAAGAAAAGAAGCCCGGCGTATTTTGAGTTGTTTGGTAGGCTTACCCTGTACCTAGCAATAGAAAGACTAGCACTATTAGTTGTTTTCTTTTTTTACGAGTACAAATGGCATGGAGTGCTCGCTTCATCTTACCATGGCCCAGGGATGCACAGGTATTTTGGAGAAGGAAAATTTCCCAGATGTGCCGCTTCTGGAACAGGCGTGGGTGACTTGGTTTGATGAAAATCGGCGCCCAACAAAAGATCCTGCGGAGTCTTTAGTGCGACTTCTCGATGATCTGGCTTTAGCGCGAGTCTCCTAACAATGTGTCCTATATTCACTGTACTAATATGCCATAGGTCTCCGGGCGGACTTCGTCTGATAATCCTTGACCTTCTTTGGAAAGACAGATTGCTTGAAGGTGGTATTTAGAGCCTGATAAGGAGGGTTCTGATTTCTCCCGGTTTGTGACAGCACCTGAGACTGTGTCCGAGGATCACACCAAAGGGACTCTTGACCCTGCTGTTTTCCCTTATACCAAGTCAGAACTACTAATTGTTCATTAGGGAAGCACGGCGGGAGTTGTAAGACTCCGAAACAGAATAATCATTTGAGAAATACCAGTGTCTATGATAGGTCTGTTGTGATAGGACAGGGCTCGTTCATTATTCTCTCCTTCACTATGGGCGATATCCTGGCTCTTAAATACATACAAGATAACAGAGTGTCACGAACGAAAGAGGTAGCAACAGGAACACAACTATGACACGAATTACCAGTAAAAGACAGCTGTACTTCGGGAGTAAGTGACAAGAGAAACTGAAGTGATGCAATTCTGACAGCAAGAGAAGAGATTGCAATAATGACTAGTGAGCCTAATATAGAAAGGTACCACATCACCCTCAATCTCCAACACCCCATCTTACTTTGTACCAAAAATCTTGGAACATAAGTGTTCATGCTGTGGTCAAGGTAATCCTTTCGTACAAAAGTCGGCAAGGTTCTCAGAAGAGGGCACATGAAGTAAGAAAAGAGACACATCTTCCAAGCATTAACGAGTAAAGTGGTATGTGATGTCGATATGCTTCGATGCATCACTTAGCTTCGGGTTGTTCGCAAGATGAATGGTTGTGCAACTATTGGCAGACAGTACTGCAGGGACCGCATTGCCTAATATTTCATGTAGGATGCTTCATGTCCATATGTATTGCTTCGTTGCAAAGGCCAAAGCCATATATTCTGCCTCACAGGTAGAATGGGCTACAGAGTGCTGCTTCTGGCAGCGCCAGGAGATGGTTGCATTTCCTTGCTTAAACAGGTAATCAGAGAAACTATGTCAAGTATCTATACAGTTTCTGTAAGATGCATCTGAGTCACAATTCAGACAAAGAGTTGAACCAAAGCTGTAGCAAAACCTCTACTCCTTGGTCTTCTGCAGGTAGCCGAGTACTCACTTCGCAGCTTTCAGGTGGGTTTCACGAGCTTTGGTGTTGAACTGCGAAAGATATGTTATGATGAATGTCAGGTCTGGCCGGCTACCAGTAACAAGGTATATAAGGAATCCAAGTATCTGTTGATAGGTGGCCGGTGGTATCAGGACATCACCCAGATTACCTTTACAAAGTGATTGAGTTGAATCGATTGGGGTAGAAACAGGATTACATTTTTGCATGGAAAAGCGAGAAAGGATCTTCTCAATAAAGGCCTTTTGTGATATCTTGATATCTTCTGGGCGGTAATATATCTGCATTCCAAGTAGCCAATGTAGTGGTCCCATATCTTTCGATGGCGTAATAATCCCATCAGTAGTCAGTTATTTGTATTTACAGAGTGAGAGAAGATGATTGTCTGTAGTAGTGTTAGGGCTACTGGTTGGGAGTTGTCCCATAGTATTAGTATGGTGTGTAGCTAGGCACACCCACAAACTTGTATATATAGAGGTAGATCTCCACTCACAAATGTTATGCTTTCTGAGATTAAGCCACCTCTACATACACTCCTGACTACAATACCACATCATCTTCGCGACTTACTACTCATCTCACCTCACGGATCTGTTGTAAACCTGTGTGATCCTCATTTCCTACTATCAGGTTATAAGCATTTAGAGTACTCCAATCAAGTAGATTCATCGATTTCCAGCCTCATCGCCCATCCCCCATACTATCTTTCATGTTGAATTAGTTGTTTTCAATAGTGAGAAGATCTTTATTTAGTCACAATGAGTGAACAGACTGGTTCATCATTGGGCATGCATGGACTGGTTATGGACAAACTAGATGGGTCAAATTATCAGATTTGGTCATTTAGGATGACGGATTGTCTTCTTCATGAAGGTCTTTGGGACCTGACAGCTGGGATGGAAGAGATCTTACCAATTTCAAAGCCTGAGGATAATGATTACATCAAGCTTCAAGAGCTTTATCTTGCACAATAATGACGGATTCAGAAGGCCATAGGAATCCTGCGCCTTGCCATGATGGATGCCATTACTGGGAACTACTATAGAACAGCTTGGGAGACACCGAGTACAATCTGGAATCATGTTCGCCAAATTTATGAAACATTAACTACCTACGATGCCAATCACCTCTAGATGGAACTATACAAATGCCATTTGGAGGACTCTGGATCCGTTTTGTCATTTCTTAATAAAATTAAGGAACTTCATAACAAGCTTACCATCTGTGGACAGTCACCCACTTATGCCCAGATGATTTTTCATGTGTTTAATGGTCTTCCCAAGACTGCGGAATGGAAGACTTGAACGATGGTCACTAAGTCAGCCCTGCCCTCAACGACTACCAACAATGGATACCTGAAGCTACAAGCTCTCCTAACTGCATTTGAGGCAGAACTTAAGCATAAAAGGTTGATTGAGCCAGGTCAAGTATTGTTTGTTATGGGTAAGAGATGGAAAAAGACTAGTACTTATTTGGTTACTAGTAAACAAGGAGAGAGAGTTGGAGACTTGTCTGACTCTAAGAAGTTTACTAGGACCTATCATAAGTGTGGAAAAAAGGGATACAAGGAAAAAGACTGTTGGTTTAAGTCCATATCTGGGAAGAAATCAACTATAAATTCCAGAACAGATCAGACTCGAAGGCCTGGTAATCGGAATATGGATAGTGCTGGGATGATAGATGAGCAGATGTGGGTAACAGAAGATGTGATGGATGTTTATACACAAGAAGGTTTAGACAAAGTATGGGCCACTGATGGGTCTGTAGTGGACACAGAATGGGTTCTCAATTCCTGATGTACCAATCACATATCCTGCTACTGGAATGCTTTTCTGCCGGAAATATTTACAAGCCTTACTGGTAAGAAGCACCAGATACGTATAGCAACTGGAGAATGATTTCCAGCAACTGGAATTGGGAATGTTCGTATTCCAATCTGGGTGCCTGGTAGAGGACATAGCACGGTGCAGTTGTGCGATATTCTGTATGTTCTCAAAGCTGGGAATACAGACCTGATTTCTATAAGCCAACATGCAGTAAAAGGAATGAGTGTCAATTTCGGAGAAATCAATGCAGAAATATACCGAGATTGGATATTTGAAACTGTGGCTATGCAAACAAATTGAATGAACACCTTAGATAACAGAGGAGTACAAATGGACGCTGCCTATTTGATTGCCAGGGACGATAAGACTCAGCTATTCCTTTGGTACAAGTATTTTGGTTACCTTTATACCAATGCTATACTGAAGCTAAGTAGTAAGCAGATAGTACTTAGAATCCCGATTCTCCAGTCTACTAGTAGTTTTCATCAATGCCAATCCTGCCTTGAAGGTAAGGTCACCAGATTATCTTTCCATCCAGCAGAATAAAAGACCACTGCACCTCTTCAGATAATTCACTCCAATATATGCATACCAATGAAGGAGAAGTCTTTTGACGGAAGTTCATATTTCCTACTCCTTATAGATGATTTTAGCAAGTGCACTGTGGTTTATTTCCTTAAGAGAAAGAGCGAAACTGCAGGATGCTTTAAGAACTACAAAGCACATATTAGGAAAGTACATTGGGACAAAGGAAATAGATACGTGATTAAGGCTGTGAGGACTGATGGAGGAGGAGAGTTCACCGGAGCTGCTTTTATTAGAGAACTAGGAGGTCAGGTATAGAGGCTCACATTACAGCTCCCTATATACCACAGGAGGATGGTGTATCGGAAAATAGCAACAGAGTATTGGTTGACTGCGTGAACACCTTAATTCAATAGTGTAACGGTATGGGTACTCAGTTATTGGTTGTATTTTATGTTTTATTTTAAGTATTGTTTGATACTTGGTTTTGTTTTATGTTTTGTTTTAAGTATCGCTTTAATACTTGCATTGTTTTAAGTATCAATTGATACTTGGTTTTGTTTTATGTTTTGTTTTAAGTAACGCTTTGATACTTGGATTGTTTTAAGTATCGTTTGATACTTAGTTTTGCTTTATGTTTTTGTTTTAAGTATCGCCTGGATACTTAATTAGTTTCACCAAAGTGTATCGCTTGATACCTTTGATTAGTATCGTTCATGCTAGACATGAACAGATTTGTGTATTTAAAGACCGCCTGTTTCTACGATGGAAGGGGCAGACTTCGACAGACAGTATTTCAATATACTTAGTTGAACGGTTACTTCCTTGTTCCCCAGTACACCCTCGAAGCCTCCTTTAGTTCTCAGCTCTCGCCTTCTCTCTGGAAGAGCAGGCTACTTGCCAACTATCGTATCTATTACCGATAACGTGATTAGCACCTTGCGAATATGTTACAAATAGGCTAGATTACCAAAATCATATTGGGCAGAGGTATTACAGACTACAGTATATTTAAAGAATATCTCACTAACTAAAGGCATCCATTGTCGAGAAGTCATATCATTTGAGCTCTGGTTTGGCAAGAAACCTCATGTTGAACACCTGTCAGTATGGGGCTGCACTGCCTATAACTATATTGATACTTCTCAAAGAAGTAACAGAAAGTGAAGTACACGAGCTGAACAACTGATATTTGTTAGATATACAATATCGACAAAACAATACAGATTGTATAATACAAAAACAAAGACATACACCAAATTGCGAGATGTTGTATTCTATGAAGACACTTCTCTCTTTCAACGAAGTACTTAACAAATCTTTCTACCATTTATCAAGTCTTATAAGAAATCAGATCCAAGTCCTCCTGTTTAGCCGTCTGGTAAGACTAAGTTAAAAGATTATGAGAATTTAGGAAATGGCAAATCCTCTAATTCTGTACAGTTGGCATCCAATACAAGTTCCCCTATACCATTAACTATACCAGTAAACAATAAAGAAGGCTTGGTGACCCTGGAGCAGAGAAGAATTAGAGCTGTGGAGTCGATACACTCTAATATTAGTACATATTGGGAGAAATCAGTACAGCAAAGATGAGATATTAACAGCTGACGGATCCTTGTATAACGAGACTCCACAGAGTACTATTACATTTAACTAAACCTATACCAATACTGGTATCAAGAGACTACCGTGGTAGGAATGGTGGTAAACTAGAGTCTACCGGCTAGAGGTACTGTTGGTTAGGTAGCTCAGTTGGGCATACTATACCATACTAAGAAGTCTCTGGATACTATTAAGGAGCGGTAGTAAACCTACTCAGTAGGGTAACCTAAGTTGTCAATTTGGTAGTTACTCTGAATTACTCAATGGTGAGACCGGGTAGAGTTACCCTACCTTTGGACTAAAGTTACCTTGCCTTGGGCTATGGGTTTCCCTGCTATGGAGCCAAGTTACCCTACCTTGAATGTAAGATGTTATGCAGGACTTCAGGGGAAGTTACTAGATTGATTGTTACGCAAAACTACGTAGGATATTCGAATCTTAGGTTGTGCAGATCACTCCCGCATAGCCAGTTGAGCTCCGAACAAGCTGTAACTTGGAGGTGTGGTGGCTAACACCCCCCACCGGCCCCACTATACGTCCCTGGTGTCATGGGCTACAGCCTGGAGAGTTGCTGTAGGACTAGTAAATGTCTTTAGGTGGAGATGCTCTGGTAATGCCATCTACGTTCCCGCCGTCCATCCGATCAGATGCTGTCCACAGGATATAAGAAGGGGTAGAGGTGAACCTGGAAAATGGTCTCCAGGTGGATTTGTGTAAAACGGATCAGAGCTGATGGAGTAATACTACTTTAAGGTCTAAGGTAGTATATGAGGCTACTGATAGCTAGTAGGCGAGGTAACTGAAGTCTGTTGCCACGAAAGTGTAATAGTATTGGAGAATCATTAGGGACTCTGAGACACTAGTCTAAGGTCACGATAAGACCTGTTTCTAGGAGGGTTGACTGTGGGTAGTGCCTATTGGTAGTAAACATCAGAAGGGATCTATCGGGGGAGCAATGTGGCCATTATCCGGGATAATATGGTATAGAGTAGAACCGGATATATGTTCAGATGCTGCGGATGCTTGTAGAAGACTAAGTATATATGGGTAGAGAGTTCTATAGTTGTTATTATATGTACATAGTCATGACAGCTTGCCACTGACATGTCCGCAATATGAATGGTTTTTACATGTGCGGTTGCATTGTAGATGCAGCGGCTAAAATACTTCTATCGGGTGGATGTTAGAAAACCACAAGAGTACTCTAGTTCACTATGGGGGATCTTTGTTCCAACCCAGGGAGGTTGGATAGGCAGCCCAAAGGAGTTTGGTGCTCGTGAATCCAGAGTAGTGATGGGGAGCAACTGGCAGTATATGAAATCTACTTAAGTATATGCGAGTTCTCCTCTACTCTGGCAATCAACTACCTCTAGAGATTAGGACTTAATTTAGTAAAAGCTGTGGCTTAATGATATTAACTTTTACCATTTTGTTTCTTCAAACTCTACTATTGAGATTTTCGACATTTATTGTATTTGTTCACTTTGCGGAAGACTTCATTTCAGTGTGGTCGCAACCTTGGGATCCAACTTCCCAGACGGAGCTCTTGTTATACCTTGCGAAGCTGGATGACTCAATTCAGCAGAATAGAACATCAAGCCAAAATCAACATATTTTACAACAAGAAGAAGAATCTGATATTGATACTGCAAACTCAGTTCTTCAAACAGACTTTGTTTTTATGATTAATACAGGACCAAGTAGTATTAGAGATGCTTTAAAGAGTTAAGATCAAAAGAAATGTGTTGAGGCGGTTAACAGTGAACTAGAGTCACTGGAGAATTATCAAGCATGGGAGGTAGTGGCCTCAGGACAACTACCTATAGAAACCGAGCCATTTTGTTCCTGCATGGTACTATAGTAAAAGGTTGGTGAGGACGGAAAAATAGCAAGGTATAAAGTAAGATTTGTTGCCCACGGTTTCCACTAACGCCCTAGGATTGACTTTATTAAGACCTATTCACCTACAATTTCTTATGCTACAATCCAACTTGTTTTATCAAAAGCCGTTGCAGAAGACAAGGAGATAGTTTAATTGGATATTGTAACTGCATTCCTAGAAAGTGAGATCGTGGAAGATATCTACCTATGCTGACTAAATGAATTCACGGTGGCAGGTGATAGGACTGTAAAGTTGTGGGAACCTGAGATGGGGGAAAAATATGAAAAAAATATGGTGGTAATTGTAAAGTTAAAGAAATGTCATTATGGTTTAAAACTAGTGGGACATAATTGGTATCACACCCTTCAGTCCTACTATACACAAAAGAGGAGAATGAGTTCTTCCAAGTACGAAGTCGGAATATACACCACTACGTCAGGAGCAACCATTATTGCATCGGTAGAAGACTTACTTCTGATTGGTACTCCAACTGAAATTGCCAATATGCGGATATAAATTCAAGAACGATTTCAGATAAAGGACTTGGGCAATGTAAAGTTCTTTCTTAGTATAATGATAGAATGAGATCGAAATGAGAAATACCTTTTTCTCAGTCAGGAAGTCTATTTGGAGAAGATGTTGCACTGTTTTTCAATAACAAACTGAAAAGGTTGTACTACTCCTCTAGATCCTAAGACAAAACTGTACCAAAAGACAGACCAGGAGCCAGAGACAGAATAACAGATATATCAGGAAACAGTTGGAAGCTTGATATATGTAGCAATCACAACACGCTCAGACCTTGCCTATGCAGATGGGCTTGTGGGATGCTTTTCTGCTAAACCCTCACAATTACATTGGAAAGCTATTAAGAAAATCTTGAGATATATTCAAAAGACAAAGAAATATCACCTGCAACTGGGATGGAGTACTTCAGAGAATGGAAGTAGATGTACAAAGCTGAAGGATTTAACACTCCTGGTTATTGTGGATACTGACTTTGCAGGGGAGGAGGATGGCTTAAAATCTACTACAAGATTGAGAATTCAAGATCTCTATAGGGCAGTAGTGAATTGGAGATCTTTTAAGCAGTGAACTGTGGTAAAGTCAACGGCAGATGCAGAATTTAATGCAATGGCTCTTGCTGCAGAAGAAGGAATTTGGTTGAGAATGCTACAGGAAGAATTATATTCCAATTCAAATATACTTCAATACAAACTTATTTTACTTTTCAATAACAACTAAGCCTGTATCTCTAGCCTAACACATGAAGAGTTTAGACTATCAACTGATCATATCGGTGTTCATTATTTCTGGTTAAAGGAAATCATTGCATCGGAGGAGATAGATGTAAAGTATTTAAGAACTGATAATATGTTAGCTGATTGATTTTCAAAATCTCTGGAAAAAGCAAAGCATGACCGGTTTGTGGCAATGCTTGAAATGAATTAGTTATTAAAGATAGAAGTTGCCAGTGTATTGGCAATATGGGGGAAAGCATACCACTGTTATTATTATTATTATTTCTTCTTACAGCTACATATATTAGTTGTATATGAAGTTCAAGTTAAAAATACTGGATAGGATTAGGGGGAGTGATGGTGTAATAATCCCATCAGTAGTCAGTTTTTTGTATTTACAGAGTGAGAGAAGATGATTGTCTGTAGTAGCATTAGGACTACTGGTTGGGAGTTGTCCCATAGTATTAGTAGAGTGTCTAACTAGGTACACCTACAAACCTGAATATATAGAGGTAGATCTCCACTCACAAATGTTATGCTTTCTGAGATTAAGCTACCTTTACCTATACTCATGACTACGATTCCACATCATCCTTGCGACTCACCACTCAGCTCACCTCACGGATCTGTTGTGAAACTGTGTGATCCTCATTTCCTAAGATCATCTTTTACCTTAAACTCAGATTTGAGTAAGGTAATTGTAGCCTCTTTCTAACTGTTGTCCTTGATAAAGATAGTTATATCGTAGATGTAAACTGAGACAAACAAGCTGCCACAATGTTTTATAAGAGGACAGGGATTAAAGATGGACAGATGAAACCCATATAGTCATAGGAAGGTTAGTATGTTATGATACCACTGTCTGGGTGACTGTTTAAGGCCATAGATAGTATATTTCAGACTTGCTACCTTTCCATCTTCTCATTATCCTTCGAACAGTTGTAAATATACTTTTTCCTCCAAACTGCTCTGAAGGAAAAGAGTTTTTATATCTAGATATTGTGGCTACCAAGTCTTTGAAGCAGTGATTGCTAGAAGTATTATCAAGGAATCAAAGTGTGTGACTGGTGGAAAGATTTCCTCGTAGTCAATCCCTTGAACTTGGGAGAAGCTTTTTGCCACATATCTGACCTTAAATTATTCTAGCTCCCCTCTTACATTTCCATTCACTTTAAACACCCAGCGGCCATTAACGATTTATCAGATAGGAGGTCTGTCAACAATTTTCCAAACCTCATTCTCCTCCTGTGATATGATCACCTCATCGATAGCCTTTTTCCAATCATTCCAATATTCAGATGCCTCTCCTTGAGCATAGGTATTTGGCTCTTGTATCTGTAGTATACTGGGATGGAAACGGTCTTCACATGTTAAAAGGACTTCATTATCTGAGTCAGAGTCTATAGGAGGAAAAGCTTCTCCATTGATAAAAACTGTCCGCTGCTGTATCTATCCTGTCTTCAGGACTGACAAAGCTAACTGGTTTATCATAAACTGTTATCACCTCTCTGGTATGTCTTCAAGGTTGCGGAGGATAAGACCAAGAGTCTGGAGATGTCGATCTGTGTAGTTTGAGAGCATCATGTAATTGTACTGAAGGCACTGATACATCTGGCATGGAGACATCTATGATGCTCCTACCTGATCTGAGAACCGGTGAACTAAAACTACTATCAGGTAGCAACTTCTGAGGAGACTCATTAGATGCTATAGTTGCGATATATTCGGAAGATATGGCAGGTCCTAAATAATTATCTGGAAGCCAGTATAGTAATTCAAGAAAGCGATCATGATTCCCATGTGTCGTTTCTTGTTCGAAAGGTTCTACCACTTTTCGGTGGCTTTTGCCATACTATTGCTTGGCAAGTTCAGGATGCTGGGCCATCCTTGCTAACCACACATCATCAGCAGAGAAACTATCGCGGTCCACACTGTATCTCAGAGAAATAGAAGTTATCACTGAGTCAGTCACAGGAGTTTTGCAAGTACTTGCATGACTTACACTACTTAAAGCAGTACGTTAAATACTAGAGGCATTGGCTGAGGAGTAAGGTGGGGAGAAAATATCCCCAGAAACTAAGGTACGTGTTTTTTGAGAAAGGAATACTCTACATCAGCAAAAATAATTACCTGCATCCCGTGCGTCCTGTGCATCTGACATACCAGACATACAAAACGTCAACCACAAATCAGGACGTGATTTCGCTTGGATATTGCTTCCAAACTTTCCTTGCATCCCGACACTTATCCTGAAGACGTCCTGACACGGACCTCTATGTCCTCTGCATCCCGACAATACTCCAAACCCTGGTATCTGCGTCCAGATAACCTCTGATCCTTCCAACTCATATCTGATTGACATCAAACTATGCTTGACTACTGCGGGACGATATCTGATCGCGATACCTGTATCAGGATACCATCGTTTTACAGGGATTCCATCCAGACAATATTCCAAGCTCGCCCATTCCAATATGATATTATTTGCCTTACATTCAAACATCCGGACTACCCTGCCCTTCTGTACTATCTGGATATCCTCTAGATGCCTTTAGTGCCTACCAAATTCTTCCTGATCCGTTCCTAGCTCTACCACCTTTCCTGCAATCCTCCTGCCTTCCTGCAGATATTTTTATGTATTATGTTGTGGTTGCACTCAAATCTACTAGTACAGTTGAATATCCGATGCAATTTTGCTTTCATCTTCAATTTAACGTCTGCCTCGAGGGAAGTCTTGCAA
>NW_003298814.1:38851-127847 GCF_000151645.1 Tuber melanosporum | reverse complement strand
CTTGCTGCAAGGTTTGAATCTGCTCAACAGTCTTCTGAATTATCGGCCGCAGGTAATTTAACAATCATATCCTGGCCCCCAGGTGGGCACTTTGCCTATGTTTTTTTCTGCCATGTTAAAAGATCTTTGATGTCTGCGGACAA
Organism: Tuber melanosporum; assembly: GCF_000151645.1. NCBI lineage: Eukaryota > Fungi > Ascomycota > Pezizomycetes > Pezizales > Tuberaceae > Tuber > Tuber melanosporum. The sequence continues at coordinate 127,704 of NW_003298814.1, read as the reverse complement.
GTTAGTAGCTTGGTCACGAATCATGTGTTACGAGAGTGCCAGAATCCTACCTCCAACTGCCTCAGATTAGAAGTCTCTTGGCTCCTGACAGATTCTCGATTTTCATGCGTGCAGTGTATGGCAGATTATAGTGCATGTCAAGCAGATCATAGTGCCATTGATCCGCCCAAGCAATTCAGGATCAACAATCATACCCATTTTCTTTCCAGCCAAATTCTTACTGTAAATCGCCTCTGGAATCTGCGGTGCAGCGAAGTGCAATATCAGGTTCTGCGTTGAGTTTATTTATGATCAGTAGTGGTTATGATGGGGTTGTTACCTGGTGTAAACAAACTACATACCCTTTTGGGTCACACATAAACCTATCTTGTTCCAGCAGATAATCTACCCTACATGCCATCACTGTCAGATCCACCAGTAGTTCATATAACTTGACAATGTGATTCTTCACATGGTATAGGAACCGACATCTCACCCAAGAGTGTTTTTGGCATATCTTTTTTTATTAGTAGTGTAACCGGTACGGGTACTCGGTTATTGGTTTTGTTTTATGTTTTGTTTTAAGTATTGCTTTGATACTTGGTTTGTTTTAAGTATCATTTCATACTTGGTTTTGTTTTATGTTTTGTTTTAAGTATCGCTTTGATACTTGCTTTGTTTTAAGTATCTTTTGATACTTGGTTTTGTTTTATATTTTGTTTTAAGTATCGCTTTGATACTTTAGGAGTTTTACCAAAGAGTATCAATTGATACCTTTGATTAGTTTCGTTCATGCTAGACATGAACAGATTTGTGTATTTAAAGACCGCCTGTTTCTACGATAGAAAAGGCAGACTTTGACAGACAGTATTTCAATATACTTGGTTGAACGGTTACTTCTTTGTTCCTCAGTACACCCTCGAAGCCTCCTTTAGTTCTCAGCTCTCGCCTCCTCTCTGGAAGAGCAGGCCAACTGCCAATCATCGTATCTTTACCAATAACGTGATTAGCACCTTGCGAACACGTTACAAGTAGTGCATACTGCATGCCATCATACCTGGCTCAGAGTAGTTACCTAATGTATGGACTGCTTCGACAGTTCAATATCTTCCGTATGTCTCTGCCCTTCTACCATATCTTGCCTGACTTGGAGTACCGGACCAGTCAATGTAACAGCATTCGGGAGTGGGTGCTCAAACAGCATGTACCACAGCATGGGTGACTTTGCTAACCTTAATATCGCTCCTTCTGTCTTTGTTACTATGTTGTACTGTGATTTAATTGATAACTAGTCCTCCTACTACAACATAGTGGAGCCACAGGCAGGACAAGAACTCCTGACATCAGACGTAAGATTTCTCCCACCGCCCAGTAGTGATGAGAATGGTAGAATGCTTAATGAGAGATATATGGCAGGACTGTAGGGTATGCTGCGAATTATTAGCCCACGAGAGCCTAGTGTCCTCTAGGCAGGATTGGCACATTGTGTTCTGGAGATGGTGGAAATCAGTACCGCCAGAGTGCAATTATTTTATTGTCAGGTAATTGAGACAAATCAGGCCCTCATGGCCTAGAGCTGTCGGGAACATAGATATCTTGAGGATCGGATTCGGTAACCCATTCTGTTTTATCTGATCCCCACGAGATTTGGTATTTATTGCTGCTATCCTTGCTAAGATAAAGTGTTTCTGTAGCTCTTTGTCCTTAAGGTACTATCTCAGGTTGGGTATATGTCATGGTCTGTATGGTGGTATTCTCATGGCGTTTTGGGGGTCTTCCTAGTTTAATGCTTACAATTAATAGCGACGACGGGACTTGATGTGACAACTGGTGGTTCGAAATTGTGCTCCTGGAGCTGCACTAGTTATTCGGTTGTGTTGCTGATATCGACTTGCCTAATAATATTCTGTTGGGTTGGGTGTCGCATCTACGTCTATTCAGATTGCCTTCTCAGGGAATTGGCTGACTGTGTGGCTGGTTTAGATGTTGTTTATGCATCCTATAACAGGTTAGCGAATGTCAGGTAAGTGAGTATTCAGGATGCAAACTGGATGAATCTCGAGTCTGCTATATAGGAGGTGAAAAGTGTGTCTAGTTTGCTGGCATTGAATATGACATGTCGGATCTTATATGCTAGGCCTTGAGCTCGGGATTAGGGGTGGTGTAATTATCAACTATCACTTGGTATTCCATTCCCTTCCAAGACAACATCTCGTGAGCATTCAATATTTTATTCGTGATGAAGATATTCCGGATTATCACAGGCCCAAGGTTAAAGTATTAAAGTATTAGGAGCAGTGGAAGTCTCTCAGCAGTGAAAAGCATAGCACAATCTGGGCCTCAATGATATCTTGTTCTTTCTGAATATTCAACTTGAACTTTATGTTCATGATTTGTACCTCAGGTTCCCAAATGTCAGGAGGTTCAAGACTCACATGCAGGTAGAGTAGAGGAAATGTAGGTGTTACCAAGACAGAAGGCTTAGCAAGATCTAGCTACAAACAAAGTCGGTTAGAAAGACTATTTCTCTTGAAACACACGCCACACCTAAAAAGAGTTATAGATATCTAACCACATCTCCACACATCTAAAGGATATATTCGTTTAAGGCCACCAAGCTAATTGACCTGACAGCCACCAGACGCCAGGCCAGTTCTCGACAAGGAATGGGAGACATACTGAATGCATCAACACAATATACTAGCAATATTCGAGTACAGTCTGAGGAGGCTAATCACTACAGCCACCATTACTTTCATACTACATCAGGCCAGTAAGGAATATGTGAGGCGGATGCAAGGGGGTCAAATGTTATAATTACAATCATGATTAATTACCAGCTAAGAAATGCACCTCTGTGTGAAAATTCTGTAAAGTCATTGAGAATCTAAAGGCAAAACAAAAAAGTAGAACCAGAAAAAGCAAAGCAAAGAAAAGAAACAAGAAAAAAGCAAAGCAAAGAAAAAAAACTTGAGAAAGAAAAACAAAAAAAGAGACATGGAGGAAAACACAGCAAATCTAGCATTACCCTGTAGCAGTCCGACGTCTGCTGCTGCGGTGGAGTATTGGTATTTCATTAACCACATGAGAGCAAGAATCAGTAGTGCCAGGTAGCAGTGAATCTTAAGGTACAGGCGAGGTCATCTTAGCTGGCAGACCAGTTATATCTACAGAGGTCAGGAGGGGTGTCAGGGTAAAACCAGTAGTGGGCAGTGCTGGGCAGTCAGTTATAGTCACGAAGGTCAGAGGAGAGGGAAGAGTAGGATGGGGGTTTGGGGGAGCCGGGAGAGCCATGGTAGTCACAGAAGTAAAGGGAGATGACAGGATAGCAACAGGGGTTGTAGGGTGGACCGGAGTGGGCGCTGGCAGAATCGTGGTGGGAATTGGTAGAGGGGTAGGAGTTGCTCCTTAAGCGCTACTCTCAGAGAAAAGCACGAAAGAGGTGTTTTTGGCTATGTTGTGCCCAGCATGGGGTCCGGCCTAGAGTTAGTGGATTTGGAGGTACTCTGCCATCCAGGGGCTCTCTTGGACATGCTCTGTCATCGATCAGAGTTTCTTCAGTTCAGACTGCCATGATGGCCTGGGGTGAACAGGACTTTATCCTATGTATGTTATTAGATATAAATAATAACAAACATATTAGTTGAAAGTTTGTAAAGGTTAGAAACTTACATCGTCAATCACCATTGCTGCCACAAACCTAAAGTCAGAATGGGTAGTACAACAGGGTCTACAGGGGCCGGGGGTGAATGAGTCTTCATCCTATATATCTTATTAGCTATAGACGACCGTTCTAAATGTGAATATTTAGAAACCTATTTCCTCAACAATGGTTTGTGGCGTGCTCTGGTGCTGGGGAGAATACAGCTCCACTACCTGCTCCTTCTGCTCCACCTATTTCTCCTCCTCCTCCTTGTTCTCCTCTTTCTTGTCCTCCTTGTCCTCCTTGTCCTCCTCCGCCTCAATGGCCCCCGTAATATCTTCTGCTTGCCAACAGTGATTCCAGACCTTGCAGTCGAAAAAGTGGTATTTGCCATTGGCAGGCTCTGGGGTCCGAGCTCAGGCTTCAGGGTGACATGGCTCCAAGACAATAAGGTCCAGTGGATCTTCGCCACTATTGGCAAGGATCCATGTGCAGAGGTCATAATCTTTATACAAAAGGATGAGCTCTGTGAGCAGGAGAGGCTCTGTGGGTACTTGATGAAGTGATTGTGCACCATCACCTGTCTCCCCGATGCGATATCAGCAGCATCCAATGGCCTCCTCTACCTATTAACCCTTGACTACCCAGAGCACATATTTTATGCTGGGTGATGCCATCACCACTCAGGCGATTCTCTGGTCAGAGTTGGCAGCACACCAGAGGTAGCCAAGGAAAAGGTGCTCTCACTGAGAGGCCCCTATCCTCCAAATAATGTGGATCCATATTGCCTGTGGGCAATCTATAGAGAACCAATCGGGTTAATCCACTGATAAGATAAATTAGCGTGAATATAGAGGAATATAGATGAATGGTAATACTTACTCAGAGGTCCTTTGACGTCCAGCAGCACAGTCCGCTCCATATAACGATGCTGGTTCGTCATCTGAATTTTCGTCGCCTTGTTCCAGACTAAGATCCTCAGATCATGTTAGACTTCTCCGAAATCGTTGGGCTGGTACTGGTCTTTGACGAGCTTAATGTGAGGCATGATGGGGGGAAGGAAGAGGTCCACAATTAGGAACGACTCCAATTGGGAATTAGTCAGGTGGCAGGGGTCCAACGACCGCGCTGTCATATAAGCCTGTAGGTCCTCGCGTTACATCCAATAAGGAGCGCTAGTGGCACGAGGATTCTTGAATCTATACCCACTTTTGGCATATGTAATATCACCGTAGCTCCCCATCTGGTTGAACTAGGAGAGCTAGTTAATCTGATTCTTGTAAATTCAGGTAGCTCACAGTTTTTACTAACTCTAAGTCTTCCACTGCCAGCTCAAAGGTCAGCCTCTCCTCTGCCTCTGGGCTTGCATCACAGTTTACAAAAGGTTAGTTGCATATCAGGACATCTATGACGACAAGCGGGGGTGATTGCTTACTTGCTTGGCATAGCCTGTCTGCGACCAGTGCCTCACAGTTTATTTTGTTGCTTGTATCTTTTCATGTTATTTTTCGGGAGCAGGGCGGTATGACCTCTATATGAAAAGAGATATGTTAATAATTCGGAACGTCAGAAGTGAATGGTTGGATGGAAGGTACCTGTTAACTCACACTGGGAGTCTTTGTGGCTCATAGGGCATTATTTCTCTGTTTGGGGGAGGGGGGAGGCAGTGTTGAAACAACATATAACTGAAATTGGTAGATGGAATTTTGTATTCTCTTCTGTTTTTAAAAAAGGTAATTAGTAGCTTGTAAGGGGTAGGACAAATTGAAGAAAGTGGTTGATGTGATGGAGTTGGAGATAGAGGTAGAATTTTGATGAGAGATGTTAGTAAGGAATGGGGAGGTGAGAGGAGAAGGCTAAGAGGAGATTGATTGGTACAGGACAAGAGATCTGGGGGAGGATGTTCAACCTCTTATACTCTAGTAGGGTGCTTATGCAAACAATACTAAGTGCTCAGGTGTAGGGAGGTGTACTGACAAACAATATATGTGACATTATTGCACAACAAGGTTGAAATTGTGCCGACTATACAGACTAACCACCTTGTCTTCAGAGTGACAGGAAGTCTTTGTGTATAGATATAGATACTAATATAATTCTAAACTTATCGTGATCTGTATGGGGTCCTAGAAGTAATTGCTCCAAGGTTTATAACATAATGGTTTAGGCTGCACAGTGGTCCTATTCAATCACATCAAAACCTTTGAGACTCATAGATGTCTATGCGCTAAGATGTCTACTATAGGTATCAGGTCAACGCATGCTGAGGGCATACCTAATATGCAATAAGGATGATCTAGCAATAGGTGATATGCAACGGAGATATAATACTATTCTACATGAGAAGCGCAATGAATGATGGATACATGAGACAAACAGAAGGAATGATAGCTTTGCGATAGTTCTCACAAATCCAGTATTAAAATGCTCTACTAATCCATCATCTAAGCTGACCACCATTTGAACACTCCTGGAATCCAATTCATTATGTCATGGTCTGGAACTGGAGCCAGGCGCAGCCTCTTTGGCTTCTGCCCGGGAATGTTTATGAGTTCAAAAGAGGCACATCACTTTAGTACATTTTTAAACGCCTTACAAGGTACAAGTAAACCAGAGGGTTGGTGTCTATTCAGGAGAGTCCAGTTTGTGATTTGCAATAGGACACGACATACGAGAGATAGACTGATTTGTATGAGACATGTTTCCAAATATGTCTTACCAGAGAGTGAGGCTTGCATCTCATCCTCATCTGAATGATTATGCATAGCTGAGCTTGGTTCAGGCTCGGAGATTTTCAGACTTTTGGCTATCTTATCATCACTTGCGTGATGTACATCCTGACATGGCATGAGTACCGACAATATCATGTCTTCTTCCTAAGCCTGTCCTCTCTAACGATTATTATTTTAACCACCAGTCACTCTGACGTCTAGCGCAGGTACTCTACTATGCAGCTGACCTGTAGTTCTATCTAGTTCGGTAGCGAGTTCAAATATCGCATCCTTGTCAGCACATGGATACCGGTGTAGTGCAAGCGTCTCCGGCCTTGTATTGTCTTCATCACTGTAGTAATATAACATGAGATCCAGCGGGTCCTGCTACACAAGATTTGAAAGCAGCCAGGCATGGATCAATTCACCATTTTCGATGAAAATAAAGTCCAATGGTGATAAGGATTGCATAGGAAGCTGGCGCAGTATCCTACTTCCTTTGCCCATAGCACTCAGCACATAGCGAACCCGTCATACAGGTATCTATCTCAAGATCAGGGCACAATACCCTGGAATGCGGGAGGAATCCAACACATCAAATTGGATTCTGGAGATGTGTGAGGCTTGCCAATAAACAGATTGATAATCAGGTAAAGCTTCTGCCAACTGGTTTTGTATACTGCCTAAACCTGTACCGTGCAATGAGGGCTGGACGCAAATTATATATACCACACGAGGGCGTCTAAGTAATACACTTCAATCTATATTTCATTTATCAGTAAGTGGAGGCTCGAGTTCAACAACTTTAGGAAAATGAACTAACTAGTTGAAATATTAACGGGTAGCCCTAGTGGCAGACGTGTAAGTGCGGTACGTTTAAGGGCATTCTGTACTTCTTCTATAGCCAGGATTATATTCGGTACATGTTTTTGATGTGAATTTGTAGTAGGGGGTTTATAGAGATCCTGGTTATCTTCAATATCCTGCTGGCACAATCCAGCAAAAGGTTGTCTATCCACATCCATCAGATCACCGGTATCACCACTGTCATTGCCATCATCCTTATCATCCTTTCCATCCCTATCAACCTGGTCATCTTGCGTAGCATGGACTACTTCAAGTTACAGCTCAGGACCTTGTTGTATATTCAGGCCCCATTGGGCCATTACGCCAGGTGGCAGCAACAGCTGATTAAACTCACATGTACCGGGATGATTGCTGGGGTGCTTAGCACTTGTTAAGGCAGTGGAAGCTTCAGAAGATTGTCCATTAACCTCAGACCACAGTGCTTAATGAGTGTAATGATGGCTTCTTCGATCGGTCATCTCTGGGGCACGTCAATAGCCCCCACTATCACAAGATAATCGCAGGCAGAGCGTAATCCCCTTATACCCTAAAAAATCTCGCTGAAATCAGCGTTCGAGAATATGCTACTATTGGTAAAGTTTCTTGCTCACATTTGGTCTTTGATAGTATTTCGCCATCCTATGTAGAGCTGTCTGCCACTATCATGGGGAGAAAAGTTAAGCAATGTCTTATACGTGCTGATTTTTTAGTTACTGGCTCTTGCAGACATAATCTCTTCAACAATAGGAATGGCTGGAAGCTACTAGATGGGTTTCGGAGGAGTCATATGTCACTTTGGACACTTGGTGAGTGGATGTATTGTATGTTGTTATTGTTTTACGCGATATCCTCTGGTTTGTTCTGAGCGTTGATATTGTGAGCGGAGTGCATGTCATGACTATTTTGGATATTTCTCTGGGTGTGACAGATGTGATGTTCCCTTGGTTGCGATTAATTCAGTTTAAATATCCAAGCTCAGCTCTCGACATTGAAGGCGCTCTGAAATATTTTCAACATTGGTCTGTAATCTAGAGTCCAGGCACGCTATACATCTTCGGCTCAACCGTGTTTTAAGTTGAATATAGGACATCATACACCTGTGGACTGAAAAGCAGTATGTCTCCAGTGCAGGAGCTCATGAAACCGGATATCACAGTCCAAGTGCTCATCAAACCATATAATAAAAAGGAACAGTCGAACATATATGATATACCCAAACCATAAACTAAACCGAATCAAGTATTAGCTATATCTTAAGCAATCCAAATATGGCCCTAGCTGATATTCGAATCTACACACGGAATGGTAAGCCTTCCACTTGCATCTTATCAAACAAACAGGCTTCTCCAAATCTACTAATCTTAGCCCCTCAATGCCTACCAAATGTTCATTTTATTGCCGAAGGTATTCCCGTCCCAGCCCATACAAGAGATATCTGCGAATAGCACATGCGGAGATTAGCACTCTCCTCATGTAATATATACAGAGTACTCCTTCATCAAGGAATATCTCTGATACGGAGTCCTACTGATTACCTCATAATGGCCGCTACTAAGAAAACAATTATCCTGATTCCGACGATGAATGTGATCCTGACCCCATCACCTGCCAACTAGATACCATTAATAATAGAGTTGCACATGAGTCTGATACAGAATCACTGAATTTGGTTGACACTTCTTCGGCGCCCAGTGAACCCGAATTTTATTCCTGCGTGGGGGAAACTATCGGAGACTTAAGGGGATTTGCTGAAGAACACAGAGATCTGTGTGAGGACTTGTGGGTACCATTTGATAGTGTGCACGATTTTAAACTTGCTTCTTGGTTCATACAAAGCAAGGTATCCAAGACATAGATTAATAAATACTGTTCCAGTCACCTCGGTAATACAGCAGATGTTGATGAAAATAATAATTGGGGTAGAATCTGATCCTCTATTGCCGCTCATTCTTCTCAAAACATCTGGGGGCCATGGCAGCCCTTAAGTACAAATAACCGTACTCACTATCTGTGTCTGTTCTGACGCTATTACATCATGTCTACCAATTTACTTAATGTCCACGCTGTTCTTTCCAAAATCGTACAATGTCTACTTCCGCAATCACATCACCAATACATAGTGCTCAGTTCTCACTTTCTCCATTGTCACTTGCCTGCACACATTCTTTCCCTTTCTGGTGATTGTACCACGTTACTACCATTCTCACTATTGTCAAACGACCAGACATGTCTCTCTAATGAACACCTTGCCACAAACACTGTAGCTGGATCATCGGTATGCACCGATGATTAACAATAGATATTGGCTATAGTTCGATGCATACACTTGAGAACCACCTCCTCTTACTAGATCTGTATAGCTCATATCTACAATGGTTTGAGGTACAGGTCACCGATAGCATGAGAACATTGCCTTTCTTTTACCATATTGTTCTAGACTGTGTTGGATATCTTCTTCGTCAAAGAGCCTATGTAAATAATTTTGTTTACAAGCCGTCACGTGAATGCAATGCCAAGGAACAAAGCGTATATGCAGAAATGCACACAGTGGACTGGTGGTGGGATGTTAAAATACCCCGCCAACTGTAATTCCACTCTTTTTGACAGAAACAGAGGTTAACTTGTAACAGGAAACACTTCCACCTGGCGTGACTGTGGTTCTGATTATTAGGCTGTTGGATTAACCGCATCTTACCAACTTCTCCCGTGACAAGAAGGTATGGCTGGTGTACATTACTGTTGGAAATCCTCTATTGACCATCGTTAACTGACCTAGATCGATGGTAGTTCTACTTCTGATACTATTAGCCATCCTGTCCTAGCTCCCACAGTCTTTTTCCGTAAACAAACTACGGAGACAAATCAACGCTAACATACTACAAGCTGTATTTGAGCTCCTAATCACCTCCTTGTAAGAGGTCGCACTTGATGGTGTGACAATTGACTGTACAGATGGGAAAATATAGATGTGTTTTTTTATTCTCACTGGGTGGATTGCAGACAATAAGGAAAATGTCACACTACATTGGGTAAAATCTAACTCCTGTCCCAAATGTAAGATACCTGTAACCGGTATGGGTACTTGGTTATTGGTTTTGTTTTATGCTTTGTTTGAAGTATCGCTTTGATACTTGGTTTGTTTTAAGTATCGTTTGATACTTGGTTTTGTTTTATGTTTTGTTTTAAGTATCGCTTTGATACTTGGTTTGTTTTAAGTATCGTTTGATACTTGGTTTTGTTTTATGTTTTGTTTTAAGTATCGCTTTGATACTTGGTTTTGTTTTATGTTTTTTGTTTTAAGTATCACTTTGATACTTAAAGAGTTTTACCAAAGTGTATCGATTGATACCTTTGATTAGTTTCGTTCATGCTAGACATGAACAGATTTGTGTATTTAAAGACCGCCTGGTTCTACGATGGAAAAGGCAGACTTCGACAGACAGTATTTCAATATACTTGGTTGAACGGTTACTTCTTTGTTCCTCAGTACGCCCTCGAAGCCTCCTTTAGTTCTCAGCTCTCGCCTCCTCTCTGGAAGAGCAGGCCACCTGCCAACTATCGTATCTATTATCGATTACGTGATTAGCACCTTGCGAACACGTTACATTTTTTTAACCTCAGCAAGTGGTTAAGAACCTGTCCCCGGATTTAGGCCTGATCAACCTATCGATATCCACCCTAGTACGCTAGCGGAGAGAAGCGGCAGAATCACAACACATTCGGCTTCATCTCAAACCCAAGATAGAGTCTTTGAAGACCAGGAGTGGGAAGCAAATCCCACGGCAAGATCTTACAACAAAGAAACAACCCCAGAGCTCTGCCAAAGAGCCGGGCGATCTTGCAAACACGGAAGACACACAACACCCAGGAGAATTCCCTTCTACTCCAGCAAAGAAGCCTTCCTTTGAACCTCCAAACGACCTAGAATCTAGTAGCGAATCAGATATGGCTAGCACAGGAGGAGGACCTTCTGGAGGAGGGAAATCTCGGGCAAGGCCTGAAGAAGAGGAGGTACCCACAGCATTTGAACCCCCTAAGTTTAAACTTCACCTCCCAGCGAAGTTCACAGGCAAAGGGAAAGACCTCAAACCTGAAGCCTTTGAACGATGGGCCACAGAACTCTCACACTTCCAACTCTTACAAGGAAAAGATGTGGAAGATCCTACAACCGGACTTATCATTGGATCATTCTGTGATGGAAAGGCAACCGACGCATACCAGTAATGCTATAAGGACTTCAGCAGGAATGTAAGATTAAGAGGATCTACAGTTCTTGATTACCTGAAAGGACGATTCCAATCCTCTATAACCAACGACCTCCTATACAACAAAGTCAACCAGCTCCAGCAAGTTAACGGAACGCATGTCAAGCGAATCACCGATGTGGCTACGGACTTGATAATGTATAAGGACTGAATGGAGAGAGGAAGCATCTCCAAATACATCCTGAAGCGACGATTCTACGACACCATGCATCCTACCCTCCGCCGAGAAGTAGAACCACTCGAGGAAGATGGCGATGATATTGCAGTAATTATTGCAAGAGCAGAACGAAAGGACGCCATTCTCCATGAGACCAAGGCCTACAAAACACAGACTTCCTCTAGTAGAAACAGCCAGCCAAGACACAAAGCCTCAAGCAACTCTGGAGATGACACCCCACGGGTTTTCAAGAAGAAAACAAAATCCTCCAAAGAATCGAGACGGGAAAAAGGAGAATGTTTTGAAAGTGGAAAAACAGGACACATGGCAAAGAACTGCCCTTCGAAGAGAGGAAAAGGAAAGGCAATTAAGCAAGAGGCATCGGCCAACAATGTTGAAAGCGATAACGCCCAATCTAGTGAATATGAAGAAATCCATATCGGATATATTGATGTGGAATGCAACAGTGTTTGACCTCCGGCTACATTCGAGGCACACAGCGCTCTGGAAGGAACAATCCTCATCAATGGTAAAAAGGCTCGAGTCCTATTCGACACTGGCGCAATTGGAAGACGATATGCATCAGTAATGCCTTTGTCTGACTGTCCATGGACTCCCCACTCGAGACCTTAACCAACCCATACCAGTCAATATGGCTGTAAAAAAATCACGATCCAGAAGCCATAAAACCTGTAGTGCAACCATTCGACTTGGTTTAGCAGTCCTACCCCCCCAGGAAATGCTGATTGGAAACTTAGCCAAATACGATGCCCTAATAGGCATGCCATTCCTGAACCGCCACAAAGCTATAATCAGGTGTGGGGAATCAACCATCGATTTCCCAGATCAGAAGGTCAGAGTCTCATGCAAGCCAACAAGCGGAGAGTACAGAGCCGCAGTCTGTGAAGCAACTACCCAAAAACTATTGGATGAATACTCTGATGTTTTCCCTGATCAAATACCCGAAGAACTGCCACCTATGAGAGAGGTGAACCACCACATCCGCCTCCGAGACCCCTCCAATCTCAAGAACCAACCGACCTACTCTATTCCTGACGCATACAAAGGCCCACTTTGCGATTGGATCAACCAACAACAAAGAAGAGGAGTCATCTACCGGGCAGAAGCCCCAGGTGCCGCTCCTATGTTTGTTCAACCCAAAGCAGATGGCAAGAGGATCCGTCCCTTGGTTGATCTCAAACTACGGAATGAAAACACGGTTATGGACAGCTCCGCTATCCCAAACCTAACACAGATCCTAAATGCAGTTGGACGGGCTAGATTCCGAAGTAAGATTGACCTAAGCGATGCCTACTTCCAAACTAGGTTAGACCCAGAAAGCGAATGCTACAACAGTTTCAAAACACCCTTCAGAAGTTTCATTAGCCGAGTTATGTTATAAGGTGATATGAATGCGCCGGCCACCTTTATGCGAATTATGGAAAACCTCCACCGCGAATACCTCCACCATTTTGTTTGGGTCTACATTGATGATATTCTCATCTTCTCGAACACCGCAACAGAACACGCCTACCATATAGGTTTGGTTTGTACCAAACTTAGGGAAGCTAAATTCTACGCTAGCAGAAACAAATCAATCCTGTTTGCCGACAAACTCGATATTCTAGGACATGTTATAGATGATGAAGGAATACGTGCAGCCCCAGGAAAAATAGCCTGTTTAACGGAATGGTCAACACCCCGGAATCAAAAGGAACTCATGCGATTCCTAGGACTAGTCAACTATATTTCCCAGTTCCTTCCACACCATGCCACTGTAAGAGCGCCGCTCACGGACCTTACCGGTAATGCAGAATTTGTCTGGACCCACACTCATGACCAAGCCTTTACCAACATCAAGGAATTGATTAAAAACGCCAATTTTATCCAACCTATCGACTATAGTAAACCAGAACCGATATGGTTGATTACTGACGCATCGGATGTTGGAGTTGGAACATGGGTTGGGCAAGGGGCCTCCCATGAAACGGCAAGGCTGGCGGCATTACACAGCAGGAAGTTCACTAACTCACAGATGAACTATGGAACAACAGACAAGGAAGCCCTTGCTGTGATTGATGCCCTCGCTGCTTTCAACCACATTGTGATGGGCAATACCTTCACCATTGTTACCGACCACCAACCTCTCACTAATCTTAAAACAGAAAGGATACCAGGAAGAAGAAGAACAAGATGGATAGGCGAAATCAGCAAATACGATGCAAAAATTATCTACACCCCTGGAAGAACGAACTATTTAGCTGATGCGCTTTCCCGCCTATATGAGAATCAAGACCTCGCAAACCCTCCCCTTGTTCACGACCACACATGACAAAGCGAGGACAGCTCTGACGACACCTCCTATGAACAAGAAATATCGATGGTTGCGGCCAGCTCTACTACTCCCTCCAATCCTTTCTCTTGCACCATGTACAGTGCTGCCGGAACAGAACGAGGAAAGGACGTTGATGAAGAATGGAAAGACAATTGCACATTCCGCAGCACACCTCCTCACGAACTTGAACAAAGTAGACTCCACTGGTCCCATTGCTATTACGACACCTGCCCTTTTCACCAGACTGAAATCAAGTTCGGCAACCGATACCAACGACCTTACTATATGCCTGCTGATGATTCCAAAAACACCAGTTTCGACACCGTTGAAGGGGCAGAAGAAGTGATCAATGAAGATGAATCAACCCAACCTCCTCATACACTTAATCCTGTTCCAACACGATACCAAGGTCTTGAAGAACTCGAACAAGCAGCAGCCTAAGTGGATGCAATATCCTATTTACACCCCCCACAGTCAGCCCTGCCATCCTCTCCTCCCAAAATCGATTCACGACCACTATATGGTAGACCCTTACGAGTATACAACAATGAAACCATTGTCTCGGTCATACCCCCTACTATTCCCGAGCATCGGCGCCAACTCTACGAAACCTTTGAGGAAGAGGAAGCCCTTATCGAACCAACAAGAGGATCCCTAATCGAGGATGAATGAGATGTTAGATCAACTACAGAAGAATTAACCTCCTCTTTCCGAAGCCAAATGATAGCAGGATACTGCCATGACCCGATTTACTTCAAAGCCATGGATTCCTCCAGGCATGGAGACCTCGCCCCCTACAACATATCCAATGAAATGGTCTTTACCAGCACCCATTATGGAGAACATTGCCTATACGTACCAAAAGGCCATATGTTCAACAGAATGACGATTAGAGAATATGTCATATCCGAGATTCACAACAAAGGACACCATAGTGCAGATCGCAACCTCCAATATGCCTCAGAATATGTCTACTGGCCTGAAATGCGAAAGGACTTCCGCGATTTTGTCAGGCAATGCGAACTCTGCCAGGCAAATAAGGAGCGAACACAACTTCCTGAAGGGAAAGCTCAGACCCTCCAACTACCATGTGAAATATTTGAATCCTATGCCATCGATTTCGCAGGACCATTCAACAAGTCCGCCGGATATGACACCATATTGGTAGCTGTGGATCGATTCTCTGGATACACCTGGTTAATACCAATGAAGGTTACCGACTCCTCCAAAGACACCTGGAATAACCTACAATGACACTTATTTACCCCCCACGGGTTCCCCTTATCTATTGTCAGTGATGCTGATCCCCGCTTTACCGCCAAATTCTGGAAGCAAACCTTAACCTCTCTCGGAATAAACCACATTATGGCTGCCCCAGGACACCATGAGACTAATGGCCAAGCAGAACGAAAAATCCGCGAGGTCAAGACCGGGATTAGGAACATGATCAATGAACGACAAACCAACTGGGAACCAGCCCTAGTTGAACTAGCCGCATATATCAATGCCGGAATTTCAGATACCCTGGGAATGTCACCATATAAGGCAGTCTTTGGCCGCCAATACCCTCTACTACCTACAACACTATTCAAGAACTCCTCAGTCCCTGCCTCCGATGACCATCTAAACCGCCACCAAGCAATTCGGAATGATGCCTTCCAAGCTGTTAAGGCTGCCCGATTCCGAAGCACCACTACTGCCCAGAAACGACGTCGCAAAGATGTTCCCATCTCACCAGGAGACATGCTCATGGTACACGGTAACATGTTTATTACCAATGTCGGACGCAGCAAGAAACTACAACCCCGATGGCGAGGACCCTTCAAAGTCATATCCTTTGACGAGCATACAGAGAATTACACTATCCAGATGGATGGACGCATGTACCACCGCAATACTGCAGTCTTCCACGCCTCAGCTGTTAAACGATTCCATCCCAATGACGACTCCAAGTTTCCTGGAAGGACCCACTCTCGGCCTGCACCTATCATTATCAAGAAGAAGGATGAATGGGAAGTTGAAGAAATCAGAGACCACCGCCTTTGGCATGGAAATGATCAATTCCTAGTCAAATGGAAAGGATATCCGACGAGCGAAAAAACAGTTGGGAACCACTGGAAGGACTTGAGCACGCTATGGATATGTGGGACGGATGGTGGAAAGACAACATGCCAAACGAATCCCTCCCCCCAACAATCAATTATATCACCATGTGCTGGACACCTACAATGCCAGAAACTGAGCGATGGCACATAGAACTCGAAACTAGAGATGGATTTTGGGCACCACACTTTGAGTCAGAGTTCGAAAGTAGCGATGAGGAGAATCAAGCTATGGAGCAGGCTCTCGACAACTTTATCTAGTCACCAATCACCATCCGAATACCATAACGATGTCAAACTATGTGGAGCTCAATGTGAGGCAGCGACAACAGGTTGTTGGACTGTTGTTGAACCACGATGTTATCCAACTTGAAGACTACTTCGAAATCCTCTGGATTGACTACTGTCCGGATTGTGATCATGCTTGGGTTGATGTACAGCACGAATCTGGTATTCGTGACTACTGTGATTTAGATTTCTTTGAGTCTAAGTGTTTCCTTAGAGTTTCCTCTTGTCCTTGGTGTGATACCTATGATGAAGAATTTTTGGCGGAAACTGAAGCCATGAGTTTCTCGGAATCCGCCTTTGATGATTATTAGGTTTTGTTTGTTTAAACAGTTGTTTTGTTTTGGGGAATGTAACCGGTACGGGTACTTGGTTATTGGTTTTGTTTTATGTTTTGTTTTAAGTATCGCTTTGATACTTGGTTTGTTTTAAGTATCGTTTGATACTTGGTTTTGTTTTATGTTTTGTTTTAAGTATCGCTTTGATACTTGGTTTGTTTTAAGTATCGTTTGATACTTGGTTTTGTTTTATGTTTTGTTTTAAGTATCGCTTTGATACTTGGTTTGTTTTAAGTATCGTTTGATACTTGGTTTTGTTTTATATTTTGTTTTAAGTATCACTTTGATACTTAAAGAGTTTTACCAAAGTGTATCGATTGATACCTTTGATTAGTTTCGTTCATGCTAGACATGAACAGATTTGTGTATTTAAAGACCGCCTGTTTCTACGATGGAAAAGGCAGACTTCGACAGACAGTATTTCAATATACTTGGTTGAACGGTTACTTCTTTGTTCCTCAGTATGCCCTCGAAGCCTCCTTTAGTTCTCAGCTCTCGCCTCCTCTCTGGAAGAGCAGGCCACCTGCCAACTATCGTATCTATTATCGATAACGTGATTAGCACCTTGCGAACACGTTACAATACCTGTTAATATGTTAGAATCCAACACTCGGGTGAGGTACCCAGTAAGAGATTATGCGTGATATAAGCACCAGGAACAAGAAGTTCAAGAGGGCTTGTGGAAACCCATGTCGGGTGATGTCCATGACAAGTTTGATAGTCTTGGTATAAAGATGAGGTGAAATGTTTTTGATGGACTACCATGTATTTTACCCGATGGCCTGTACTAGGCAGATCTGCTCCGCACTATTTATCTCAAACTATTTAAGCATATGATATATTGGGTTCAGGGATTTCTTAAGAAACATGCACGACTGGAGGCATTTGATGACACCTGGAAAACCTTACCTCAGTACCCAGGATTCTTTGTACCCAGTAAAGCATACCGTGAGGTTACCTAGTGACAATGAAAGGTGATGAGGAATATGGGACGTTGTTCTTTGGGGGTTTTGGTGGTGGTATTGAAATAGCTGGATAGTGCGCAACACCTACCCTTCAAATAAGCACTTGTCTGTATCCGTCCACTACTCGATTTCAGTCTAATGACACAATACCAGAGCCATATGTGAGAAACTTGATTATATAGATCAATATCTTAATCGGTTTCCCCTGACGAAGGATATATTCTTGGAGTTTAGAATGTCTAAACGGATGTGGGCAATGATTTGAGACCAGCCAACAGAGTTACAACCTTGGAGAATGCTGGTAGATCAATCTGTGACTAGATCCAAGCGGTCCCACATGTAGGAGTAGCACTGGAAAACAGAGAACGACCAATACATGGAATTGATAGAAGTGGAGTCTCATTTCAATTTCACTAAGATGCATCTAGTTCGTCACGTTCGCGACCATGTGTACCAGTTTGGTAACATTCTACCATATTCTACTGAGTTTGGTAAGTTAGCGCATAAGGAGTAGATAAAAGAAAGATGGTAAAGTTTGAATACAAATGACAATGTATGGTAGATCCTCCAAAGTTATGGTGAATACTACGTGATTCGAATATGACTATTGAACCTAGATGCAGTGCAACATTCTGGAGCTAATATCCATGCAGATGTCATGGATCCTTTGCACAAAATGAGTATGGCATCCCTGCAACCAACACGCTGTTGGGCCTACCAGAGCCATGGTGGAGATATTTCCCACCTTAGTGATTTGTACAAAGCCTTGGGAATCTCGAGCGAGAACATGTCTTTTGAATTGGTTTGATATAACATGCAGAGCCTACCCTCTAGGTGCTACTTTCCTAAAGATCCCGGAATAATGCAACGCTTCCCCGTTGAACAATTGATGTAACTTCAAATCCCACTTCTAGTGTTCTAGGACACCGATGTTTACGACATCCACCGGACACGATGTATAGGCACTGAGCTCTTCCGAAACCGAGTAAGTTGCAAGATCGTGTTTGGATACAGATTGGTAAGAAGTAAATGTATAGTGCACTACAAGGCCATGTACACGGGAAGCTCATTGCACTCTTCAAGCTCTACGACTACCAGCAGCAAGATACAGTTTACCATCTGGCAGGTATTCAGGTATTAAATGCACTGAACTCTGGACACCCATCAGAGTTATATGATCTTGTCATTTTAGAGCTACCCAAGAGGCTAGATCCGCCGAGGTTTACCGTAGAGGATATTGACACTATCTTAGCCCTGGCCCAACTAATCCCTGAAGTGGACAGGTAATGGCTCATCAACAGTGGGATAGATGTAAGGATGTTCAATGAGATCAGTTGAAAAATCACCAAATCAACCTGCGCTACCGCGACGAACCTGGATGTTTGACTCTGGGGCCAAAGTTTATCCACCAAGACATTTCAAGCTTTTAAATAAAAAAAGACAATATTTCACCAGATATCACGGTTCCGATATCGACCAATAGTATCAGATGAAATCTCTGCAATTACCTGAGAGTTAGAATTGCCTATATCTTAACACTAAGACTGGGCTGATACGAAGATAACATGGGGCAAAGGGCGCTTAGTGATGTGAGGGTTACGAAGAAAGAATAGAAGAGCAATATTTAAACTAAAGTACACAGGATCGAGATTTTAATTAGATAATTAGAGAAGGAGTAATATCAAGAACCATGAGTGCCAGTGTAGATACTGGGACCCAGAGATGTCTGGATAGCCATCAGTGGTAAAGGATGCAAGACAACTTACGGGATGGATATCAGATGTCGAGAGAATGTAACCGAGAAACCACAGGCAGACGAACTTGAATTGTTGTCACCTTATTGTGACCTCATGCCGATGTGAGAACACCAAGAAGATATCAGGACGTAATTGAGAGGGGAGGTCAAGATAGTTAAGTTGAGAGTCAGAAATGGAGTTCGCATGCGCATCAGAAGGCATCAGAGAATAGACCTGGAGAACAAGACACAGTGTAACTAAGGGTGGCCACTGGCAGTGCCCTCCAGAGAGCAAAGGACACAAGCAAAGTGTTAGATCTGAGGTACTGAGCACTGTACTAGGGGTTCTACTATGATTGGGAATAAGAGTGGTGGGCATACAGAATGTTATCAGAATGTCCGAGCGACGTGGTAGCGAGGGCTTAGAGGCACCAGGGTTAAAGAAACAGAGAGTGGCAACAATGGACGTACATGACACAAGTGGCATTGTGACGCACCTGTAGATGCTCATGGCACAGGGGATGCGGATAGTATGCGACATACGTCAGGATACTGGGCCGACCCACCCAATACTGGGTAAATGTTTGCTGATGTATACTGATATTTCACAGCAGTATATCTTACAAACAGTCTTTGCTGTACTCTTGGTAGCAGTTTAGATCTAGGTCCACCTTTGGCTTTTGGGATATGCAAGTAGCATTCAGGGCCAAATGGTTGGAGGTGGTCAATTGATGGCTTCTTGTCAAAGAAAGCCTCAAAGGGAGTTCTCTTTCCCAGTACGCTATAGAGTTGGCAGTTTTTTAGGTATATAAATGTTCCTACTGCTTCTGCCCACAGTCAGCATTCTTGTATCTCATGCAGCATTGTACAGATTCCTTCTCCAATAGTTCAGTTGAGCTATTCCGCTATACCATTAGACTCACTTAAGTAAGGTGGCTTTAGCAGATAGACAATTCGTTGAGTGGTGAAAGGTTTAGTGAGTTTGGCATTCAGTTGTTCTGCCCCATTGTTGGTTTGAAACCTGTGTATGGTACGTGTTGACTGTTTTTCACTTCAGCAACAAAGTCACCAACAAGCTGAGGGATGTCAGATTTGGTTTTAAGAATGCGGACCCAGCAATAGTGAGTCGTGTTAAAGGAAAAGAATATGTAATACAGTAAATTGTAGTAAGATTGGACCAGAAAGGGTACACATAAGTCAGAATGTATAAGTTCAACTTTATAAGTGGTGCGAGGCGTCACCTGAGTTGGAACTTTGTGTATTGATTTAGCAACTGTGCATACCATACAGTGGAAATCTTTTGAGCTTGGAGGCAGAAAGCTTGAGTCTTCAAACAGACTATGGGACCAATCAAGCGTAGATGGTACTAAGTATCCCTGGGCCTCATGCTAGAACTCAAACATCAGTAGTGCAGACTCTTGCACTTCAGGGATCCGAGGAAGAAATCCATCAAAAATCTCCTTCAATACTGTTTTTCCTGCATTTAAAATGGATATCTCAGGTCCTGCTCCAATCATACGATATTCTTTATTCTGCAATTTGGGCTATGAGACTAGGAGCCTTTCAAGTTGCAGGACAAGAAGGACATCATTAAGACAAAAAGAAGAGGCATTTCCATTATGCAACAAATACTGAAACACAACACTTCCTTTTCCTTTAATCCTCATTCTGTCTGTAGAGCTGGATTTCACAACTCCAGAACAAAGTCTGAGGTCTTCAAACCAATCTGCATGGGGATAAATATGGGATGTCGCACATGTATCAAAGTAGAATGAGGATCGGCTGATCTTCTTGGAAGTGTTCGAGACAGTATGTGCTTCCTTACAAGCATTGTTTCTATCTCCCTTCTTCTGGTTGTAGGATATTAACCAAAATACTCATTCCATGTATGGTTCTTAGAGCATATAGGGTAGTGCTTACTATACCAGGTACACTTCTTCAACTTATCTGTTGAGCTTCATACAAGCAGAGATTTCGGGCTCCACTTCTACTTCTGGCAGTCGGCCATTGAAAGAGCTTGTTGGACCCTTATTACTCCTTATCCAAGATCCAAGTCTAAGCGTCCTTGCTTGACTTCAGTAAAGGTGAGGTCATCCTTTATTGAGAGATTATCAATGATATTCTTTTAGTGGCTTACAAGAAAGCCTAAGAGAAAATCGCGTTTTACCTTATCCTCTACTAACAATGTAGCAAATATTTGGTGATATGAGTCTTCAGATACCTTCGCCAGTTTTCCAAGTCGTGATTATTCAGTTTTCAACTGAGCAATAAAGGCAGATATAGGCTGTGTAGGATCATAAGAGGTTGATAGGGAGGAGAGATTGGTTATCTGGAAAACGAGAGCGAAAGCAGTATCGTGGTAATATTCTGTCCAGAGATATTTCCACATCTCATGTGGGTGGTCAAATTCAACAGGTTTCTCTAAGATCTTTGTAGAGACAACATGTATTTAGATCGCAGATGCCTGATGGCAAAGTACCATATAAGCGGTCACTTCATCCTGGTCTGCATCTTGAGATCACTATTGCCCTTCAAGAACTATCTCATAAGTCTTTATACCTTTCCAAACTAACCTCGTAGTCGATTCCCAAATAATGTAGTTTTCCTGACCAGTTAATTGCTTGATATTGTCAAGTTTGATGGTAACAGGTTTGTCTTCCTTGATCTGAGATCAGAAGGTGGAGGACCCAAGAGTAACCATAGTGTGTCCATCAGGATCACGCTCTAGTATGGTAGGGAGTTCAGGATATGGATGGTTACTCATGAATAGTGAAAGCGATCATTAGTGCCGTGAGCTCCAGCTCATAGCCTATTCATTTGGGAAGCACAACAGGAGTTGTAAGACTCTGAAACAGAATAATCATTTGAGAAATACCAGTGTCTATGATAGGTCTGTTGTGATAGGACAAGGCTCGTTCATTATTCTCTCCTTCACTATGGGCAATATCCTGGCTCTTAGATACGTAGAAGATAGCAGGGTGTCACGAGCGAAAGGGGTAGCTACAGGAACACAACTATGACACGAATTACCAGTAAAAGACAGCTGTACTTCGGGAGTAAGTGACAAGAGATGCAATTCTGACAGTAAGAGAAGAGATTGCAATAACGACTAGTGAGCCTAATATAGAAAAGTACCACGTCACCCTCAATCTCCAACCCTAATAGGGCCAGCAGGCTCAATGGAGGGCCAGGCGATTATCTCTCAAGCGTGCCTGCGCCCCACTGAGTCGACCTGGGTTAAATCCGGGATATCTGCGATCCTGCCTCGCCACCGTATTATCATCCCAACAGCCGGAGGTGCCACGCATCCTGAAGCCCGCCCGTGTTACGAGGTTTCTAAAGCATCTATTTGGGATGTGATTTTAGGATCTTCACACATGCTTAAGTTACTCCGATATAGTGGCTGGAGCGGTTGCAAAAGTCGAGAGCCGAGGAGTGCTCCAGCCATGCTAGCAGATATGACTCCCAAGGAAGTGTCGAGATATCTGTTAGAACAAAATGCGACTTCTTCTATCTGTTTCTCGTTTCGGTCCGGACGGACACCCGATGCTACATGACTATTACGAAAGTTTTTTAAACCATAGCCAGCGGTGTCACCAGGGCAAAGCCGCTTTCCAGATTTTTACCAATCAGTAAGCCTCCGGCTTTATACTCCCCATTCTCTTTAACGAAAACGCAGCCTCCAGAATCCCCTGTGTCAGCAAAGAGCATTTTTTTTCTTTCCGTCGACATGACTGCAATCTCATGTGCTTCGACAGACGAATGCCAATATTGTACGAAATAACCATTCAACCACTGCCTCTAGATACAAAGCCCCAATCTCGCTAACGCGTACTTCATCAAATATGTTGCCTCCATAACTTCATAATCACATTTGAATTAATAGTTGTAAACTAGGCACTTGTATGGAAAAATAACAAGAAACTTACCTATTCGGGTAGCATGAGAAGATACAAAAGTCCAATCTGCTTTTCCATGTTGGGTGTGCACCAAAGGTGCCACGAGGTTGCCCCGGAAGTCCCATCAGCCATTGATCGTATCTCGCTAGTATGTTGGGTTGACTTTCAAACCGTTGGGCTACAATTTGTCCAACTGAGGTGCCCGAGAAAATTCTAGTCGTGAGGTTAAAAGGTGGAACAGGACGAAAGAAAGTGGAACCAGTGGAACTCTCCTGGAACGTAAACCTATTAAACATCGATCGTGCCTCTGCCTCTTTCCCAATTCTAGGGGGTTGGCGGTCTGGGTCCTCAGTAGGACAAAGTGTAGTATACTTAACAATGCGATCGAAACGGCTTGTCACATCAAGACTGGAAGGTGAGCATATTGTGCTTGATAGTTCTGCCCAAGGGACACAGTGTGAAGCTGTAATCCCGAAAATATTCTCAGGTGAAACCGTGCTTCTTAGAAATCCACCAAAGCTTCCAGCCGTAACTAAACTCCCTATAGTACCGTCAGACTCTTTTCTACCTAAATAGTTTAGACCTACAGACCTTGAACATCGACAGAAACATGGTCTAGAACCACTAAACCTCCCCCACAAACGGGCTCCGCATCCCACATAGTGTCAAATCCATTAGAGAAAACAATGCAGTCCTCGCGAGCCAAGACTGGCAAGTTATAAGGTGTTGGTGGAAAAATGTAGTCAGTCATGGCTGGCAGCGGGATTCCAAAGATCAAGGTAGGAACGGTTTGTCCCTCTTCTTCGATCGCGGCCAATATACCATATGCATTCTCGCATTTCCACTCCTGCAAAACAGAGCTGATATAAGTGGAAACCACCAAGGGTAGTGATGGCCACGATCAGATCATGATCAAGTATTCATCGACGATGGCTGGCTCAATCAGTACGATCATAGAGGTCACTCGATCACGATCTGCTCGAGCATAAGGTCCATGATCTGCTCGATTTCGTCGAGCACTGGTGCTGCTCGATCATAGTCAATCATACTCGACTATGCTCGACTAAACTCAATCATGATTGATCACTCTGCTATATAAAGATCCCTTGGTGATCAGAGATAGCACCAATTTGTGCAGGGTTAACTGGCCATTACCCTGCATATTCTGGCAGAGATTCACGAAGATGTTTTCACTCGGTAATCAACAGGCTTTTTGCTCCTCATTCAAACAGGTTGAAATGTCATCGATTGCATCCTCTCCGGTCCCCTGGCAAGTTGCTGAAACCCTCTCAGACTCCACAAGTGAACTGAATAGTGCCCCTGAGGGTCTGGCGATTTTGGACTACTGTGAAACCTTAAGTGGGCAATGGGGTACACAAGATTCACTTTCTACTACTATGAACATCGTTAATTTGTTTTCTTCTCTACATAGCAGAATTGTTTAATACACGTACAATTAGCGGTAAAGAAGATCTGCTATTCAACAGCTACCTCTATGAAAAGCATATGATTATTCGTTAGGCCATGGATGATGAATCTGGACAGCATATGGTTTACTGTTGTCATTGCCGGCACAGTTGGGGTCCTTATGCGGCCAAGTACACAATGACATTAACATTTCTGGCCCATCTGAGAACTCGGCATACAAAACTTCCATCTTGTGAAAGTAAATTCAAGGCTGCCATCAGCCATTGCTTGACAACCACTACCCACCAAAACTGAGCCGAAATTAGTCAATTCATTCTAGCTAGGAATACAGTAGGTGCTCAAGCACCTGGCCAGTTGTTTAATGTTCTGGAGTACAGGAAGTTAATAGCTGTGATGGTAATCGAAACCAATTCCAGCTTTAAGGTTGTGGAAAGCAACGCCTTTGGATCACTGATCAACTACTGTAATGGCAATGCAACGACAATATCCCGGCCAACTATCAAAAGGGATATCCAAACCTACATATACCAAGAATTATTTCAAAGCTTAAGACTACAACTCCAGACCCATATTTCAACTGGTGCTAAAATCAACCTCACGATTGAGGCATGGACATCATCTAATAAGCTTCCCTTTTTGGCTGTTACCACCCAGTGGATAAATACCCGATATGAAAAGTTCAACACTTTAATTGGATTTGAGCAATTGAATGGTTCTCATAAAGCAGGCAATATAGCTGATGTTCTTGTAAAGGTATGGAACATGTATGGTATAAGAGAAGTGATTGATTGCATTATAGCGGATAATGCTACAGTTAGTGATGGGATATTCTTGGATTTGGAGCTGGAAATGAGAGAGTGGTCACAGGAGAATGGTCAGATATGATGTTTAGCATATGTATTAAATTTAGCTGCTCAAACAGTACTAAAGACCTTAAGATCGAAAGGGGAGGAATAGGAAGTGGATTTAGCGAGTGATGATTAACCGGATCTTCATAACAACAATGGGATTGACCCAGCAACTACCTTACACGAGCTGTATTAGATCTTAGCCAAGGTTCGATCATCCAATATCCCCTGGGAATCTCTTGAAGAAGATGTACAGAGAAAGCGACTAAAGTGGCTTGTTTCCATCCTTGATGTCCGTGTCTGCTGGAATTCCACTTATTAGATAATACAACACGCTCTATACCTCCACCCTGCTCTCGAACGCCTTCTCGCAATTGATAATTCTTGCAAATTTAGCAAAGCACAAATACCTCTCACACTTACAATCCCAGACTGGAGTACTTTGGAGCGTCTTGAAAAAGTACGCTTACTTTTTGTAGATGGTACTGAATTTGCCAGCGGCTCCACTTATCCTACGTGGAGCTCACAGCTTCCCTACTATCAGTTTCTACAAAACACTTTACACGAACTGATTGAAAGAGAATGCGATCGCGAGAATGATCAGGATCCAGACTCTGCAGGGCACAAGATTTGGGCTGCTGCTGACGATGCTTACCGGAAGCTAAATCAATATTAGGTGAAGACTGACTCATACAGAGGCTAGGTAATTGCAACAATACTGGATCCCCGAATGAAGTTACAACTGTTTCGCAATTTGGAGTGAAAACCAAATTGGATTCAGAATGCATGTGAGAGATTTATAAGAATCTTTAACACTCGATATGCAAGACAGGCTGGATGACCACACCAGACTACAGCAATATCAAGTGAGCTACAACTACTACATATGATCGACGGTGCTAATCTGCAAGACTCAGAACCTCAGAGATACAGAAGCCAATATGAGTAGCTGGTTTTCGGTTCCTGGGAGGATCCACTTGATGAAGATCTTCTCAAATCCCAAGTTGATATCTACCTTCATGAGCCTCGCGTTGACCAGAATATAGATATTATTCAATGGTAGAAACTACACAAACATCGCCTCCCAAATCTAGCACTAATGGCTTGAGAATATCTTGCTGTTCCCGCAACTAGGTATACTCTTTCTATCTACATATATTGTGTCCTTATATTAAGAATATTATACAGCGTTACATCTGAGCAAGCCTTTTCTGTAGCCGGGGACATAGTTACCAAAAAAAGAAACCGCCTTAATACCAACACAGTTCGGCTTCTCATGCTCAGCAAAGCATGGCTTGGATTAGTTGAGTATGAGCCGCAGGAATTTGCTGAGGAATTGCTTGGGGAGGAGGGGGCTTATGAGGCAGACGGAGAGAGTGCAGCTGAAAGTGAAGACCAGGAGGCTATGATTTGTATGGATTAATTTTCAGATACTAGAATCTTATGGGCTATATTATTGATGCACAGAAATACAGTAGACGATATTGGATATCCTATATGGAGGATAGGAAACACAATTATGACAATTGAAATGGTCAAAACTGAGCTCTGTAGTCTCAACCACATCAGCCTTGTGAAAGAAGTACCAACTATGTGCAGTTAATAATAATCGAGCATCTTCAATAATACCTGAGCATCTGCGATCATACTTGAGCATCTTCGATCATACTCGAGCAGCCATCATGATCGATCATAGTCGAGCATCTTCAATCATACTCGAGCAGTCATCATGATCGATCACTCAATCATAATCTATCCACTCATCGATCATTCGATTATGGCTTCCTCTCGATCAGATCATAGTCGAGTATGACATCAATGATCTGCTCGATCATGCTCGTGGCCATCACTAGCCAAGGGGTTGTACTGAGCGCATTTTGGAAGATAAGTAATTCTGGGGCCAATGAGGAAGTTCTCAATCTCAATCTCTAGCTTCTGTATTGCTTGACAGTAGTAACTGAATTCCTTTGTGGATAAATATCAAGCTTCGAAAGGGGTTGGGCAAAGGGAGAAGAAACAAAGGAGATCAGCAGGATGTAGGTGGGGCAACAATATTTATTCAGCATCGTTGCAATAAGCAGCACTTTATTAACGGTCACAGGGGTATGTTTTCTGTTGGTGCGTGGTTTTTTGTGACTGCTTCCCTTCTCGTGGCCATGTGGCAACAGGAATTCGGAACCTGGACACATTTACAAAGCATCCATGGGGTGGGTGATATCATAGAATCCCTTAAGACCAAATTGCTTCCACCACTACCAGCCAAGGATTCGGACCAAAATAAATTTGGAATTAGCTTGCCCTCGAAGGACAAAATAGAAGTGAAGAAATTGTGTTCAGCCTAGCTGATACACGTAAATTTGGGAAAACGTCACACACAGAGCGCCTGGGAGTAACCTGTCCCTCGAAAAAGCCTTTAAAGTCTATTGTTGGTTTTGGCCATGAGCAGACACATGCGCAAAGCCAAAGGAGGCGATATGAAAATAGGATTACATTGCTAACCGCGATTGCACCTGCCCCCTCTCGTCGCCACCTACTCCCTTTTCGCTATTTGCATCAACCGCCGTTTTCTTCCTTTCCTCTCTCTATGTATCCGAACCGCCTCTTCCTTCTCCCCCATCGCCTCCCCGGGAAGCTTGACCTACCTGAATTTACGACAAGTCAATGTCCTTTCGACCGATTCGTCTCTTCACACGGGGTGTGCCCTTTCCTGACTATTGCTCTCTGTGCTGCAGAGTCCATTTGAAAATAGAACTCTCGGATTACCCGACATCCCTTGCGCTGAACTGGTTGCCAGAGTTTGATGGCCACCTATCCACTGAATTTGTTTTGGCCCAAGTGGTGAATTGAGGTCTTGAGTGGCGTGATACCTGGCCTCCGTTCAGTTGGCTGCACTGCGCATCGTTCTTCGGTGTCGTCGAGCCTGTGGCTACCCTAATAGGAATGGGATGTTAACAAAGGAGATTGTTTGGGTATAGTTCACATGCATGGACTGCCCATAATGCACATCAGGAAGTGGTGGAAATGCTGTTCGGCCTAGAGGAGGTTGATCCCAATGTGCCGGATAATCACAGCCAAACACCGCTCTCGGCTGCTGCTGCCAGTCGACATGAAGGGGTGTTGAAGAAAAAAAAAAAGAAAGAAAAACTCCTCGGGAGGGATGAGGCCAGTCCCGACCGGCCGAGCAATAACCGTCAAAACTGCTCTCGCTCGCTGCTTGGTTTGGAAGTGAGGAAATGGTTAGAATACCGCTGGGGTGGGAAGATGTCAATTCAAACAAGCCAGGCACTCGTGGCTGACCACCGCTCTCGTATTCCGTTATCCATGGACATGGGGAAGTCCTGAAAACCGTTGTACAGGAGGAAGAGGTCAACCGTGACTGGTCAGATGATTGGTGCCAATCACCACTCTCACTCGATACTTAGAATGGACCCGAGATGGTGAGAGTACTACAGGGGTGGGAAGATATAAACCCGGAGAGTCCACAGCTTCCGTTTGCTGCTCGGGATGGATATGAGGGGGTGGCGAAAATACTACCCGGGTGGGAGGACATCAGCCCCGACAAACCAAACAATTACAGCCGAACCCTTCGCTCGTGGCCAGCTCTGGATGGCTACCAGAAGGCGGTAGTGCTGCTACAATCCCAGAAATGCGGTAACCCTCAGCACGATCTGGTGTCTAGAGAACATCACTTCATTCGATCTGCGGCCGTTTCTTCTATCCCAGACCACATTTCTCATGGAAGTTGTCCTTGGATATCTCCGCCTTTCTGTCGAGAGAAAACCCATGAGATGAGCCTGGAATATGTTGGCGCAAGCAGTATCTGTATAGCACAGTGGTAGACGATCGAAAGATATTTCACACAGAACTTGGACTCTTCGCTTGTACACTTTGTATATTTTCTCTCTTGCGTATTCTTTCATACAGGGAGGGGGAAATTGGGCTAACTATATACATATCGGATGTGGTCACCTATGGTGTACTACAAAACACACTAACAGCCGATGTGACAGTCACCAGTTGATCATGATATCCACAAGTGGACATGACAGCTGTCCCCAATCGGATAAGGCAGCCACGTATAAACCTTCTATCTATCACACGGTAAAGTCCACGCCATGCTTCCAACAGAATGCACTTATATGTCACCTCGCTGACGTGAACCTCCCTGGGGTCTTGCTTCTACTAGTAAAGTCCAGCGTAGGTTTGTGAGTTTCTCTTTTTCCTAGGTACGGTAGAGTTTAGAACCAATTCTATAAACTTTTTACTAGCTAGACTGGTTACAAGCAACGCCACCTAATTTTCCATCCATCGCACTTCAACCTTCCTACCACTCATCTCACCAGCAACACACTACCCGACCAGTTCCGCCACAAAAAACATAGCCCAATCGAAACTTGGAGATGCCCTGAACATTATTCGGAGCTCCCGAAATACTCTATCATCTTGGAAGGTAGCAAAGGCTACTGGTATCCCATACTGAAGCCTCCAGCATCGCCTCTTGAGTAATCAGAGAGCTGGTGAGTGCAATAGGAATGCTCAGACACTTTCGCCTGTGCGGGAGAGTGTTCTTGAGACCTATATCATCTATCAAGCACAGAATCAAAATATTCCTACGAGGCTTTGAGTCCGTGAATTGGCTCTCAAAATCCGTCAAGTTGTAGACCCTATTGCTCTCCTCCCATCCTCAACTTGGCTCACTGCTCTTATTCACCACTCAAAGTTTCTGGAACAAAAGAGACATGGAAAACTTGATTTTCCTCATGTTTGGGAGTTTAGGGAAAGGCTTATTGGCATTTTCTTTGAATTGCTTGCCTACTATGAGGAGATTTTCCATGTTATACTTAAGAATAAATAGAATTTGGATAAGGCATGATTCAAAGTTAGAGGATACAGGTCTGGTGGCTTTAGAGTTGTACCTCTTGTGGCCACTCACACTTTCTTTTATGATTCTTCAGAGTTGGTAACAGTTCTGGAGACAATTTCTGCAACCAGCAAGATTGGTGTATCTCTCTGTATTTATCAGGGAGTTCATCTTATGGAAGCCTGGTTTCGAACTCAAAAAAAGGATGAAGTGACTATATCAACCTCTAAGACAGCCTTTATTGATGATGATATCTTCTATAAATAGTTTCACGATTACTTTCCGTCCGACCCAGAGAACCACTGGTTAATCTTCCTTCTTGATGGTTATTCCTCACATTCATCTGAGAAACCTTTGCAAGAAGCATTAAAGCAAAAGGTTATTCCTCTATTTTACACTTCCCATATGACCAATGTTTTTCAACCCTTTGATTACACTTGCTTTAGTTATGCAAAACAATATTTTCATGTTGAGAATACAAAGGCATTTGCTAAAGGATTTGAACCTTTAAAAAGATCATTTTTTGAAACATACCTCTCCATCTGGTAAAGAGCATTTTCAGAATGTATTATTAAAAGTGGCTGGAAGTAAGCCAGTATCTATTCTTGAAAAAAGCAGCTTGCTATAAGGAATTTTTATCAGCAAATAAACTTGCCTTTTGATGGCCATTCTCAACCAGAGCTGCTGGTTGTAGAGAATCATTTAAGGACAGAGCTAGTTGTGGATGAGGATATCACTACTCCAGTAATTGCTAATACATCTTGAAGAGCTGCTCAAGTATCTCTATTATCTGGAAACACTCAAATTGCTATTGCTACCTACAAGCGGTACTAT
Organism: Tuber melanosporum; assembly: GCF_000151645.1. NCBI lineage: Eukaryota > Fungi > Ascomycota > Pezizomycetes > Pezizales > Tuberaceae > Tuber > Tuber melanosporum. The sequence continues at coordinate 96,473 of NW_003298814.1, read as the reverse complement.
GATCGGTCGAATAATGATCCACAGACACTACTAGATATTCTGGATACTTAGCTTCAGTCTGCCCATAACCAATTGGCTGAACTTTAGGAAAAGCAGTCCAAGAAGCGCACTCGCCTTTCTAGAAACAATAAGAAGGTTCTCCATTTTCTTCCTGATTTGCAGAATCATGAGCACCATCCTCTAGCAGCCCTTCCTGAAGATGAAGGGGACTATGGGGGTACATGAGGCCCCGTTTCCTTTTTTTTTTTTCTGATAGAATTTTAGCTTTTCTACAAATTATCATTTCTTTACTTTGCTTTTTATAAAATTGACCCTCTTAGCATAATCATACCATGGCTGTGGCTTTGCAGCCAGAATCTCCGGCTGCTCACTCACTCATAACCTGGGGTACTCATGCAGAGTGCCTGCCAGCTCAACATGACTTTATAGCGCAACACAACTTGTGGCTCAACACAAATCTTTGTGGCTCAACAGAACTTTTTTTGTGGCTTAAAATTTGTTTGTAGCTCAAGGTGAATGACAGTATAAAGAAACTTTATTAGCCAATATAACTTTCACATAGCATCTATAGGTAGCATAATACTAGTAGATTATTATTTGTTTAGAGCTTAACATATTATTGCAGTTCAAGCTATTGGGGCAGCACAGTGTAATCTTATAGCTGAATATAACTTTGAAGTTTAATGGAGCTCTATTGCTCAATGGGATCTTATATTCTTATTGATTTTTACCATTGAACTTCAATGAATCTCCATTTCTTACAATTTTATTCAAAACCAATTGTATACAGTAATCTATTTTGTATATAGATGTATTAAAGTTAAAGCTTAACTGCTACAATTGTCCAGTACTTACCAACTTGATTTTCAAACAATCTTCCAAATATATTCTTTCTACAATTACTGCCAATCTGTTCAGAGTCACCTAAAGCCTATCTCCTCAATACCAATTTCTGCAATACAATCGCTATCACGGCACCAGTACCAGCTACTATTATACTACCTAGTCAATGGTTGGAGCCTTACAATGCTACCAAGATCCGGATTTGAGCTACAATTGCCTCTCTTGAATGTATAGAGTATGAGAAACCAAATCTTGCAGCACTTGCCCGCCAGGATGAAATTCCAGAATCCAGACTTCGAGCAAGGTGGCATAGAATCCCATTAAAACATGATAGAAAATGAACTAACAGGAGAGTGTCTCAAGACCAAGAACTGGCTATGTGTCAATACCTGGACAGCTTGGACGTAATAGGGACAAGTGCCCGCCTCCCCATAGTTTCTGGCTACGTAAATACTAGTTTGCAGTATTCACATAGAGACCATGGTTCAGTTCCTACTGTTGGAGACTATTGGGCTAGGCGCTTCATGATCTGTCAGTGAGAGTATTCAATTTGAAAACACCGCACTCTTGATATCAACAAAAAGAATACTCATCAACCTGATGAGATCAAAGATTGGTTCAAGTGATACCACACTATCCATCAGAGGTACCGCATTGAGGACCAAGACTGCTACAATTCTGATAAAACAGGTTTCAGAATTGGTCTAGGCTGGGATCAGTGGATAATTACGTGCGATCCATCATGACGGTCATACCTTGGAAGCTCCACAAACTGTGAGCTGATATCCGTTTGTAAGACTATCAGCAGTGATGGAGCAGTACTTTCCCCGATAATTATTATACCAGGAGTTATATATCAAGAACCATGGTATACAACAACCAGTATACCAGAAGATTATCTTGTAGGAACCTCAGAGACTGGATACGATAATAATAAATTGTCACTACAGTGGCTGGAGTATTTCAACTACTTTTCTCTGCAACGAAAACTAGGCAACTATCTGCTATTACCTCTGGATGGATTTGACTCTCATTGCACTAAGCAGTTCCTCGATAACTGTGATAGCCATAAGATTGTTGCCTTCTGCCTACCTCCTCATACCAGTCATCTTCTCCAACCCCTTAATGTTGTGATTTTTCAACTATATAAACACTATCATAGTGAAGCAGTAGAAGCTGCAACCCATACTAGCTGTGGAGAGTTTGACAAGATAGAATTTCTGGACACAATAGATTCTATCCGACAATAAATCTTTAAACATTTCATAATTACATCTGCCTTTAAGGTAACCAGACTTATCTCATTCAATCCAGGTATTGTAATATCAAAATTACATAAACCGGTTCCACTTTCCCAGCAACCTGTTACACCTCCACAAATATTGTCCACAACTATTCCCGTTACTGTCACGAATGTAGCTTGGCACGGAAAAGCCTTTTACATAAATCATCATCATAAGTCATAGGTATGTTATTGTTTCACGCTTATGACTCCTTTGAGTCATATGACTTATTATATTATAATTGGTTATATTTCGCACATGCCTTAATTATGAGTCATGAGACATACACCTGGCGAGTATGTCTTATAAGTAGGCCTTGCAGGTATGCCTTGCACATATGATTTATGTTTTGCATATGACCTCTTTAAGAGGTCAGTGGTTTCACGCATATGACTCAGTCGAGTCATATAACTTGTTTATTACGTTATGATTGGTTTATGAATTTTTGCATATGACCTTGCTATAAGGTCATGGGTTTTGAGTGTGTGACCACTTTGGTCACATGATTAGTTTGTTATAATTTGGTTTCGCACATGTGACCACTTTGGGTCACATGACTATGGGCAGGAAGAACACTCTATAAGAAGGCTGATGCAGCCGAGGAGGATAGGTTCTTCAGGCTTTGTTCAAAGTACTTTTCCTCCTTACTACTTTAACGAATATAAAACACCTTTACGATCTATATCTTTATTGCAATATTTATCGTTATGCAGCAGAAAGCTCTTCACAGAGAAGAGTTAGAGAAAGCTTACGATAGGTGTTTCCAATAGAAGACAGAGGTCTTGTACTATCGGTAACATAGGTAGAGGCCTAGTGCTATCTTAAGACAAAGAAACAAGAAGAAGGAGTGGAGAAGTATCGTTCCCCATCGCCTGAACTAACCATCCAAGGAGGGATCATTACAGTTACTATTTGAAGTTTACAGTATATGGGAGTGGAATTACAACTTGATGCTCAAGACCTGTCAACAGCATTTCAGAAAAAAACTGAAATTAGTTTTACAAGGTGGATTGGTACAAGCACAGTCAGGTGTACTGACAATAGAGCACATGGAACATACTAGGACAGCAGAACATGCAAGATCTATAAGACAACAAGGACAGAGTCGATGGCAGGTGCAAATGGATAGGGTCATTTATCCATCACAAGCTCGTCAGATGGCAAAAAGCTGCAAGAATGCAGAAATAGAGAAAGCAGAGAAACAGCTGCAAAAGGTTCAGAATGCAAAGAAGTGGTTGGATCATAAGGAGTGCAAACCTCTCCTTGATGAGATGAAATTAAAGATCAAAAATAGGCGAAAGGTTTTAGCCTATAAGAAGAAAATATCAAAACAAATTGTTATAGGTGTTAAAAAACTAGTTATATTGGGAAAATAAGTGTAAATTAAAATAATCTGTATCTGTGGTAGAATTGTAAAGTTTAGTTAAGCCACAAAAAAAGTTCTGTTTAGCCACAAAAATGTTCTATTGAGTTACAAATATTTGTGTTGAGCCAGAAGTTATGATGAGCTGTAAAGTCATGTTGAGCTAGCAGGCACTCTGGAAGAGTACCCCAGGTTGCGAGCGAGGGAGCAGCCAGGGGTTGTAGCTGCAAAGCCACAACCGTGGCACGATCAGAGAAAATTGAATTTTTAAGACTGTGCAGACCCAATGGCAGGGTGGAAAATTAGGTAGCATTGGTAGTAACCGGTGCAGCTAGTAAAAAGCCTATAAAACTGTCACAAATTCTAGTTTACACCTCGTAGTTTTATCCTATTCTATTTGATTTCCCCCCAGCCATACATTCTTGCCCCTTAGGTTTTTTTCTCTCCCTGTGATGATAGGTAAACATAATGTGGAAGGCAACTAACCACCACCCTCCAATAGCACATCTGACAAGATTGGTTAGAAAGAGATCCTCTGCAAGCCTCGCTGATAGGCAACTCAGCAATGACAAAGCCCTACTCACAATATGAAAGTATCAAGAGAATCTTTCAACTCTAATATTTGTGCCCTTATGGGTACAGAAAAGACCCCTACCACAATACGGTTCCATCCACGAGTGAATTGGAGGAAAGGTAGGAGGAAAGGGGGAATGAAGGGGCTTTTTCTTTCTTCTCAGAACGATACGTTATAGCTTCATTAAAGCCAAAACTGTGTTACTACGATATTCAGCTGCGTAAATCAAGCTATCCGCTGTAAATACACAAAGTTTACCAAATGCTAGGTAAATCACGTGATCCCTATTTCGGGTGTGACTTGACACTAGACGTAAGTTAAGTGGTTAGAGCAATGTCTCAAGTTAACTTATTTCCTGGTCCTCCTAGGTCAAAGAGGAAAAGGAGAAACACTATATTACTGGTATGATATCGTACCCACCAAAATTGTTCGCCAATTGGAAGAGAGGATCACGTGATGTAGACAGCACTTGGCATCATGAGCACTGTGCAATGGAAGACGAGGCCTTACAGTACAAGAAAGACGCTCCGTGAAAAAAAGAATCAAATACGGCAGTAGAAGAAAAATCTGGGATTGGCATACTTCACTGCCCCCCGCCGTGAATAGACAAACCAGCTTGCCTGCCTACTTCTCACCTTCGGCAAAGCATTCAGGATAGCACATATGGGGCGAACGGAGAGACTGTCCACCTCCCGTATCGGGCCCGTCCTGCGACGATTTCGGACTTACCGTACGACCGCTCACGCGTTGAGTTAATAGCGATATTTGGCCAGATCACAAAGCATCACTCGGTGCAAAAACACCTTTTTTCCAAGTCCACGCCTCCCGAAGAACAGTGCACCGGCTCAGCTGAGTGTTTTGACTAACTCAGGGATGTGGAAAACTCGCTAAATAATATATGGCATCATGGAATCCTCCAATGGAGAAACCCGCGTTGGCACTCCCTAGCCCTTGGCAGAAAATTTTCCGAAAATACCATCTCCAGAGCCCAGCCAACCCGACCGTCGAGAGCACTTGCCCGTGTACAATCATACCACAAACACACGGATATCTCCCAGCCCTCACCGGTACTGGACAAATAATGGAAGAGATCCGGGGGTTCGGGAATGGTGGGGTGGTACCTTTTCATCAATGATTACACGACCTTTCGAATGGCGCACCACCGACTCATAAAACACTACCAATGGCTGCGATGGATAGCACTTTCCCGGAGCTAGATAAATAATTCATAAAAGTCGGGATGTCCTATCTACTTATACCTCTACCTACCGGTAGCCTACGCTCCGGATATGAGAATACGGTTAAATTGTGAGCGCAAACTGAGATTGCACCCCCCCCTCTTCGTTGCCCCCTACTCCCTTTTCCACATTTTCATCTCCTGCTGTTCCCTTCCCTTCCCTCCTCTATGCATCCGGATCATTTCCTCATGCGTTTTTCTGGTCTCCTTCCCCGCAATTATTTTCTACTGCAGCCTCCTTTCCTTCTTCTCCTTTTGCTTGCTATCCATTTCGGTATGCCTCTCCCTAGCCTCCAGATTCCTCTAAAGCCTTGCCACCTTCGTTGCCTCTTTCCTCCGGGTCTTCAGGAAGGCGGTCGTCTTATCCTTGATAATAGCCTTCACCCCACCGCCATCAAGATCCATGATGGCAATCATTTCCGTTTAAGCTTCTTGTTGCTATCGTCAATCGTTATGTTCCGCCCTGTGCGAGATTTCGCTCCAAGCGCCCAGAGATCGCCCCATCCGCTCTTTCTCACGTCTCTGGACTCCGATTTTCTGGGGCTTTTAGGGGCAACTCATCGTTCGGTGTGGTGGCGAGGTCGATAGTGCACAGGCAGGATGCTGATCTCAGAGGAAGGTCCGGTTTGGTCACAGGAAAGAAAGGATGTGTTAAAGGGAGACAAGGGTGTTCATTGTATATGGTAATGTACAAGTCAGAAAGAGCGGGAAGGGGAGAGCTAGCTACTTATCCCACGCACTGGGATATCCATTTGCCCTTAGGGCACACAACTCATCAACAGTCCCAACCTGACATTCTATGGTGGGATTACTCCATCCTGATGGAGCCTGTCAGAGTGCACACGTCGAGAACGACATGCCCGCGGCATTTGATGGGTTGGGGATGGCGCGTGGGAGGGTTGTGCTGAAATTGCCGAGTTGTGATGCTGTGTATGGACTTTGAATTGGCGCGTTGTGCTTGCCATCGGCAAAGGTTATGCCAGAGTCGTCTTTTGTTGGGTTGATCTTGTTCGCGTCGGTACGGTGGTCGATGCCACGACGGAATGCGACGTATGAGCGCTTGCAGTCCTCGTGGTTTTTGGATGGCTCCTCCGTGAGTCTCTGCAGATAGCTGGAGCTCTCATCGCACTGTAGCGAGCGGCAGTAGTATTCGCGTTGGGGGCCGTCGGCGGGGCCCGAGACGAACATGGGGCATTGTTCGTGGTTCGTGCACGGGGCGATTCTAGCGCCTGGCCCTTTTTCGATAGCGGGGTTGGCGGAGCCGTTGGCATTCCTGGGCGGAAGGGATTGAAAAGCTTTGTCAACGTCATTGATGCAGTCCTTTAGGGTGATGGGGCGGGTGTAGGTGATGGTCTCGAAGCCCATTAGCAGGCCCCTCTCGATCATCAAAAGAACGCCGCGCTTCAGATTTAGGTGCGACCAGAGTTGTTTAATGACTTGGCGGCGGAAAAGCGACTTTACCATCTGGAGGAGTCTGTTTGTAGCAATCATCAAACGGTATATTTTTCTCGGCTGAGCCATAACCCTCTCCGTCAAAGAACCCGGCATGTGGTGTAGGCTTTCGAAATAGATATTCGGCACTCGGGGAATAAACAGAGTATCGTCCAAGTGCTTCGAAACCTTCTCTCTAAGAGCGATGGGCCCAGCGACAACAAAAGCTTGCAATCCGCTCCTTTCACTCGCCCCCGGTAGGGCCTTCCCATCCAGGCCAGGCGGCGGGTCCCCGGTTCTCTCCGATATCTCATTCTTCCTTATCATACCTCCTCTTCCTCTTCCATAACACTGGGCCAAGCAAGAACCCTAGAACCCCACCCCCTTATCAAGCACATTCTTAACACCCGGCTCCCCATATCCCTGCCGAGCACCTAATCGCCCCCAACCGAACTATGAAATGACTGAACACTCAAGAAAACGAAACCACGCTTCGTAAAGTAAGCTAGAAAGTGGGACTCTCTCATTCAACAATAACTATTGCTCACTTGCTCTCAATACCACATCTAGCAACTAGCTAGCTGACAGTAAGGGCAGACGGGACAGGGGTAAAAATAAACTGCGACAAAGATAACCTCCTACATCCACCCAACGCCAAGCATATCCATTCTGATTCACGCTTGACCACATAGATCTCCGACCACTCCGCACACGCTAACAGAGGAAAGGCAGGCTTTATGGAGACCCCCACAGGTCATCTCAAAGTCCCTTGGAGGCTCCCGCTTCGGGTGAATACATCTGCCACTTCCACATATGCACTGTTCCAAAGCGTATCCCCGAATCCTTATCCGAATAAATGAAAGCAAGGGAGCGAACACCCTGAGGGTACAAACAGATCCTACACATGTTGATCATGCTTGGAACGTGTGGGTCGAGCAATAAGCATGTCGAACTGGCTTCCAGCATGCCGATGCTGAGCAGCATCAGTGATTTCTTACAGTTTTCAACAAAGGAGACTAGGCGTAGGGTGGACTATGAACGGTGACCCTTTATGAAGCCTGTCCTTTACTCAGGCTGAAGCGCCGGTATCCAAGTGGAGAGCTCAGAATGGTAATGTTGCCCCGCAATACACCAGACTCCCCACGACCTTCCCTATCATCCTAATTCCTTACAATCAGGAACCGACACAACCTTCCACCAACGGGATGACACCGAGTATACTGGAAGTTTGTACCGGCCCGGTAACCCCCCCATGGCGTTGGCATACCAAGCTTCCACTACCCCCGAAACAACGCAGCGATTCTCAGCAAGGCCTAAAGGTATGTTTCCGCCGAGCAGGAGCCCTTCTACCCTAAAAAGGCTAATATGGTATAAGGCATTTTAAACCATGGGAATATGGAGATGATGCGAGAGTTGTCATAATATGGGAAGTTGTATTTAGAGAATAGCGAAGGGGTTTAGGGATGCCGTGGAAGTGTTAGCTATGGCGGGGGGTCGTGCTTTCTACCTTTTACTTCAGTTCACAAGAATTTAAATTCTTATAACGAGCTATACCAGAAGCTCTGGTTTCGACCCAGGTTGTTTTCGCGCAATACACAAGAAGGAGTGACATGGAAACACTATCCTCACTGGGTAAGCTAATTTGCATCATGTAGTAGCACTTCATTTCTTTCTTTTGATGCCGAGTGACTCCCTGTGATTGCCCACAATTCCCGCCCGCCCGGTTGATCGACAAACCTAGCACGAATCCATCCCCCTGAGCCGAACCCATTCAATGAAATCCCAAAAGTACAAAGTACAGGCCTTAGCTCTCCGCCCCGCTTGCCCTGGTTCTCAGGGCGCGTTGGGACTCGGGTCGGGATCCAGGAACAATGGAAAACCAAGTCCCCATTACCGACTCGAAGCCCGACCCACTGTACAATACAATGCGATCCCAGAACCACTCCAAATTAACGTTGGTCCTTCGGCGTTCCCCCTTTATTTACCAATCAATTCATAGGGCAGCGTTAACCTTGAACTAATCCTGGGCGGAAGATAGGCTGCTGGTCGAGTACCATATGTTAGATCGCCGATGCACCTACCCAACCCGAGCACTAACGGAGGAGTACGGTATTTTAAAGTAAATCCTGGTAGCGCTTACACAATCTGGGCGCTAACCGATAGCGGATGAAGGGCGCTGGGTGAGTATATAGACCATTAAACTACATCGACCTGCTTGTATGAGGTGTTTCTTTTTGCAATTTCAAAAACATTTTGAATTGGGGCGGCTTGACGAGTGAACCAATAGAATGCCCAGAGGCTGTTTGGCGCGACACGGTTGGACTTTCAAACCTTACGGAGTAGTCTGGGATGCTTACGTAATCTATTTTCGAACTGTGATTGGGCAGGTTGTCTTATATAAGCGTCAAGCGCAATCATGCGCTTAAAAAGCCTCTTTACTTCTTTGTCCATGCTAAAGTCGGCAGCCCTTGTGGCCACTCAGCCAAGAGTCGCAATGCCGGATAAAATTAACACTTCGTGATAAAGCTTCAACCTTCATTGCTATCTTAGGCTTTTTTCTATCATAGTGTATTCCACACCATAGCGAGCGCCAGGCATAGAGAGATATATGCAGGTTTAAGTGAGGCGATAGGTTGAACTTCAGTCAAGGTATCTATACATATGAGAGGGCTTGCGCACGAGGGCCTAGGTACTTATAGAAGTTGACATAATAACCTTGGCATGGTTATAGACCTACGGTAGGTATGATACAAGAATAGGTTTGCGCAACAGGTGTAGGTAGCTTAGCAGCCAGGTGACAGTAGAATCAGTATCAGAAATCGCACAGAATATCTACATTAAAAAGAGAAGGAAAAAAAAACACATGAAAAGGGTCACAAAACAATCCCAGGTAAGCAACCTCCAGCTATAATGCCTACCACACACCTTTACACAAGTGAAAGGTTTGATAACCCTAGCACTTTGCAGAAACCCTTCCCTTACCCGCCCAAAAGCAACAACCCCAACCACAGGACAATAGCTAGCCTAAATATGGGTGTGAAGGGAGAAAATATAGCCAGAAAACGCCACATTGAATGGCATTTTTTTATTAACACGTCTAGTCGACATTCCTGTTCTTGACGATTATTCACTTGCAAAATCTCCGTTGCGATACTGCCCAGCCTGTGGAAAATGTAACGATAGCGCGGCCAGTATCATTAAATTGTCAGCCGCAGATTCCGCCCAGGGCCGAGACAGCTGCCCTTATGCAACCCCCTCCAACCTAGCGGCTATCTCTAACTCAAATCTCTCTCGTGCATAGGGACCAGCTAGGATCTCACCCATCATATCGGTCCCCGGTGGAAAGTCGTGCTCGAAGATCGGTTCCCCTGCTCCTCTGACGTTTGCGAGGACTGATTGGCGGAAATGCCATCTTAGAAGCTCATCAGACACAGAGTGGGGATCGGCCGGGTTTCGGCACACGGGATCAAGAGTTTTACCGTCGTAGCCAAAAAGATCGGGGTAAAACACAACTACCTTGTAACCATCGTCCGGGTTAACGGAGATGAGGTACTGATCGAACATTTGCTGGACAGTTAACTCGAGAAGAAGCCCGTTTCGAGGTGAGTTGATCTTTGAGGATTCGGTAGCGCCGTCCTTGCCTGCGATCCACCGTCCATAGTCATACTGAATCCAAAGACTTGAGCGCTCGGGAGGGAAGATATGGACAGCCTCGAAAGTGGTCCAGTCATTGCACTGGATAAGGATTTCAGGATTCGAAATTCCCGAAATAACACATTTCCGGTCGCGGTTACGGATATCATTACGGAAACTATCCTCGCTGCTAGTGATTTTATGAGAAATCAACCGGTGCACCCAAGGTTCATCACTGACTTGGATAGAGCCTGGCAAAATTAGCAATTAGGACACCTAGTAAATGGGGGGAATGTAGCACATACCTTCACAATAAATATCGTATACTCCCACTTGAAGGGGCACCTCCGTTCTGGATACGATGTGGTTCAATATCCTCTCTTGAACACGTATCGGACTCACCCCAACGACAAGTAAGATTCCGAGAATGTCCAGAAAGTTTGTCTCAGTTATAGACCCATTCTGGACAAGCCCTCCAAGAACCTCGTCAGGATTGGTAGCATCATAAAATGAGACATTGCGTGGGAGAGAGCGATTTAGAGACATCGTTGGTATTGGTAATTGTCGTAAATGGAACCCTTGGAGTGACTGGAGAACCGGCGTAGGAAAGAAGTCGAGATATCTCCGCTGCGTGTGTTGCCAAATACCGCTTAGAATAGGCGTGGTGGACGAGATAAATTTTTGCGGAGCTCAGAGGAGGCTGGAGTGTGATCTCGCAAGCTTGGTTGTTTGCAAGAAGTGGGGTGGCACTGATGATATATCCTGGCGTTACCCGGCATGCCTATTTCCAAACTAATGAAATTCGCCGCCGATCACGTGTTAACACCTAATTGGAGACCATTTCTCTAAAGGACGTAAATGTTGTAACAAAATTCGTCATATGCAGCCCTAACCGTAAAGTCTCATACCCTTCCAAGTAGCCCTAACACCCGGTTGGGTATCATAACAAGACGGAGATCAACAAACATTTTAAATGTAAAATCTCCTGAAATCCACTATCTCTGGCTGCTATGAAATCTCCGGATTCTGAGTCAAACCCTCCTGAGAAGAATTGCCGTTTTCCCGATATGGTATAATATTGGCCCATTTGACTTGTTGCATCTCATTAACTTATATTCCCGATTCCGTTAACCCGTCACACTAAACCCATCATGGGCTGCCGGGCGGATTTCCGCTGATAATCTGATAGTTGATTTCAAGAGTACTCGAGTGGGAAAGTCTGGCGAATGAGGCTCACAGGATTTATATGTGGTTGGCGGTCGAGTCTTCGTTAGCAGTTTTCCTACCCCCCGGAGTAGTGGGTTATCACTTGTGTGTTTCATATGCTTTCTAAGGGCAGTGAATGTATGGCTTCCTGCTAGCCAAGCAGAACTACCATGAAAGGAATCTCCACATTTGTCTCGGGTTTGCCGGTTCGGCGATTCTAGGTGCTCGCAAGGGGTTTACACGCATAGCTAAGTGGTAGTAGAGGGTCTATTTCTCTTGCCACGAAGATCATACTATCACACCCCACATTGATAGCTAAACTATAAAGCATCCTTTCTATTCCCTTAAGTTATACTAATCTTTCTTGGATTGAAGTGGTTGCCTTAGGAAACCACTCGCAACCCAGCGGCTATCTCCAACCCCAATCTCTCTAGTGCATATGGACCGGCAAGGACCTCACCCACACTATCGGTCCCGGGTAGAAAGTCGTGCTCGAGGATCTATTTCCCTGCTCCTCTGATATTCGCAAGGACTGATTGGCGGAAATGCCATCTTAGAAGCTCATCAGACACAGAGTGGGGATCGGCCGGGTTTCGGCATACGGGATCAAGAGCTTTACCATCGTAGCCATACGTATCGACGGTAAACACAACTACCTTGTAGCCGTCATCCGGGTTAACGGAGATGAGGTACCGGTCGAACATTGCGTGCACTCCTCTACGGAGAAGAAACCAGTTTTGACGCGAGTTGATCTTGGAGGATCCAACAGCATCGTCCATGTCTGTGATCCATCGTCCATAGTTATGTTGAATCCAATAGCTTTCGTGTTGGAGGGGGAAGATATGGGCCGCCTCGAAACCGGCCCAGTTATTGGATTGGATAAGGATTTCAGGATTTGCTACCCCCGAAATAACACATTTTCTGTCGCGCTTACGGATATCAATCGGGAAGTTACCCTCTCTGCCAGAGATTGCATGAGAAATCAACCGGTGTACCCAAGCCTCATCACTGACTTGGATAGAGCCTGGCAAAATCAGCAATTAGGCCACCGAGTAAATGGGGGGAATGTAGCACATACCTTCACAATAAATATCGTATACTCCCACTTGAAGGGGCACTTCCGTTCTGGATACGATATGGCTCGACTCCCGCTCTTGAACACGTATCGGACTCCCAACGACAAGTAAGATTCCGAGCATGTCAAGAAAGTTTGTCGCGGTTATAGACCCGTTCTGGACAAGCCCTCCAAGAGCCTTACCAGGACTGGTAGCGTCATAAAATTTGACATTGCGTGGGAGAAAGCGATTTAGAGACATTGTTGGTATTGGTAATTGTCCTAAATGTAATCGTTGGAGTGACTTGAGAATAGGTGTAATCAAGTACTTGAGAAATCTCCGCCGAGAACAAATGCTAATGTTCCTTAGAATAGACGTAGTCGGGATGGTAAGGTAAAGTTTTACTGAGGTCGAAGAGGGATTTGTGGTCCGGCGAGCCCGCTTGTTTGAAAGAAGTACGTGGCAATGATTGTCTACCCAGTTTTGCCGCCTGGACACCCCCTATTTTCGAACCAATGAAATTCACTGGGGGGTGCGAGATCGTGTCTCGGCGTTGGCTGGGGTTCGATCTAGCAAGAGAAAATTCATTGCACTTGGGCATCAATATAATCGGTCGAGCAACAGGACACATATCCTCTTTAAACCTTTTAAATGTAATCTATATAGACTAGGGTGTCTAGCGGATGTTTCTCTTAAAATTTCCATGTAAACTTGGTTGGTAGCAAAGACTTTGCTACACTTTTTCCTACACCCATGATGAGAGTAGTGGTATAGAGGACTTTACCGGTATCCGCAACGTTGCTTTGATACCAGCACACCCCAACTTTTTTCCAGCTTCCAGGGATATGACAGACCAACTAAACTCAATAACCCCTCCTCCTCTACTATAGTGCGGACAGAAAAGACCAGAGGATGTCTCCATACTCCGCCAATGATAGTCCCAATTTCTACAACACTGGTAACTCTATGAATGTGAAACATCTATACAGACACCAATGATTGGTCTCAACTGCTGGTCTAGCTGTTCCCCAATAGCCCACGTTATAGCATTGGGACATCCAAGAGTGGCCCATCGAAATTGTGGGGAAATGGCTGATGTAAACTGAAAAGTTCAGAAGTTGGCATGACGAAGTGGTGAAAGTAGAGGTGATAATGCGTCTAGTCTCGCTACGGAGATCTAGGGTTCGGTAAGAAATTTTCCAGGTAACAAGGGCTATCCGGGGAGGGGAGAAAGAGAGCCTGTGCTAACAAGCTGCGATGTCGGTCTGCTGTATCTTTCTACATTTTACTTCTTTCACAAGAATTTACATTGCATAGCGGGCTACCCCGCAGGTTCAGGTTTTTGTCCCGCTTTTGCTCCGGGTCATGTTCCGTTGGAAATTGGAGTAAATCAAATAGGTAGGTGCTGCGGAGGTAATGATCCAAAGGAGGGTTTTTTTTTTCGCAGTGGATAGAGATGGCTCTGATGAAGATGAGAGAACATTGTATTGTATATAGAGACAAGAAAGAAGAGAGGAAAATTGCATACAGGAAGGAGTGGAGAGGATTGACTTAGAGACGAAGAAAGAGAGAAAAGGTGAAAACTTTTCACCGCTTACGCGTCCTCACACCAGAGGTACGCACACCACCGTAGTTTCAAGCTACGGGTATCTAACTGCCATTTTCAACATGTTCGCAAAAGCGGAGTGACACGGAAACACTACCTTCACCAGTTGACCATTTTGCGCATCATGCCGCAGCAGGTCTTCGTGAGACCGGGTGATATGCTATGGTCGCACATCATTTTAGACTGCCTGACTGACATGTTTATCGTCAGAGGAGTTGACTAAATATCACGCGGGGCGAGGGAACACTTCTGCACCCGTGAATGAAACTTCTTGCTTTGCCCTTCACCTTTTTCTTCCTTTTCTCCCGCCGCATGTCACGTTCTGTGCAGGTAGGCTGTCAGATACAGAATGGTGTCATTGGTCTCTGGGGGTATTCGGAGTGGAGTGTATTTTGTATACTTACCATATCAGTTTGCTCGGGACGAGTGCTTAGAGCCGAACTGGGCTTCGGGGGGTGACCTATAGAAAACATGAAATGGAAAGATATTTCAAGTGGATACTGCCCTCTAGGGTGCTCGGAAAACACTCTAATGGCAATTCCTTAACTTGCCAATTTACCATAATCTCTTGAGTACAAAGTACAAACCTTAGCGGCTCCACCCCGCTTACCCTGGCCCTCAATCCACAGGTGATACCAGGATAACAAATCCGATCAAACCCTACATGAACATTCAGACGCAACCGAAGACCAGGTCCTGATTAGGTATGGAGCTTACCTAATCTGAGTGCTAACCCAAAGGGGACAGTAGACTGTTGGGTGTGTATATAAACCACTATACTAGCCCAAGCCAAGATTAGTCATCCCATCTGCCCCCCCCCCGCCTAGTACCGTATTACGGGTATGATACTCGGGTGTGGGCTAGGGCGAGCTCATAGGATAGTTTAGCAGTCGGGAGAGTGCCCGCGCAATCTCAGACTGCAATGATAGTAGGTTGAATTTTGCCATGAAAAAAACGATATCCTCATAGGTGAATTTTATGCTATGCTGTTTATGAGAAAAAAATATCCCCTCTTGCAGTGATTTTCTCCACAAGGATAAAGAAGCAAAAAGGAGAAAAGGAGTGCTCCACACAGTACCAGGCAGGTTGAAAAGGGGAAGGAGTAATTGCAAAAGCCGTTTCCACAAAACACGAATTCAGCACCAACTCCAAACAGAAGTCACCACCACTAACCAGAGACTAACCATATTACCATCTCTACTAAAAATCCATAACACTAACCAGCATCCACAGCATCCAGCAAACTATATATTACACCTCATTGTGTGCCATCCATCGCTGTATCCCCCCCATTGTCCCTACTACCACTTTTGTCTGAATCTCTACTCCCATCCAGTGCCTTGAAAGGCCCACTAAGGGCCATCTCTCTCATTATCTTATCTGTAAGAACTAGTCGGAACTGTTCGATCATCAGGTCCGTTGCACCTGGCTTAACAGCTGTAGCATCTGGCACACTTTGATTGCACTAGTATTCACGCACACAGTTTTGCGGGATAACAAAAACAATTTTTATATATTTGATAGTATCTGGCAATGATTCACAAAGCTTCTGCAACCCATGAAGTGTGATATGATGACTCCCGGCCATAGTTATTTGCAGCAGAATCAATGTGTTCAAAGAACTAAAAACAAGTCCGTCAACTGATTCAAAGTTGGCATTATAGGGGAGGAAATATTTTCCGATCACCTCTTGTTCGATACCCTGGCTGCCCTCTACTCGAACCACTGTAGCTAGGTTGTTGGCATCCATGAGGTAATTGAGAGATTCGGACCGAGATGTCGTGAATACGAGGAGTGGGGTGTTGTGGCTTTCGATCGGAAGTTTATCAACCTCAAAAGATCCCCTATTTCTGCACCAGTCATGTGAGTATGCCTCAAAAATCCAGCCAGCTGCAGTTTGGAGCCGACCTTGGCATGCAAGCTGATTCTAGTGCCTGAAACACCTCAGTTGTCACTCCATTTGTGTCGTCTCGTAAAGCTTGTAGGCAATGAATCTGGAAGCGATCTAAGCAGTATACCTACACGGGTTGCAGCTATATTCCATGATAGCCATCTTGTACGAAGTGTGCTGATGTACACTATTTCCTATCATTTGGAAAACCCCCCACCCAATGAATGTATCTATTTCAAGATCAACTTTGGTGAGGTAATCATCATGGAGGCTGTCATTATAGGTACTGACATTCCTCCTGGAGATTGTCTGCAAGCAGGTCCGGGCAATGGGGCCCAGAGTTGTGAAGGTTGTGAAGAGCATTGCGATTTGGCGTGTAATAGGGGGCAAGATCCTTGCAAGGCTATTATTGGGTAGTTTGATCAGCTCATGTCTTACTTACTGGCCTCACCAAAAATGTCTTATCAGACCCACATGATGAATATATCTATTAGCTGCACTTGTAGAAGGAAGAAGGAGCTCGTACATGAAAGCGGCGACAATCTCATCCCATCCCCAGTTGCTCATATAGTACGATGCAACATTCCTGTCTTTTTCCCACTGGCGTGAAGCTCCTACCTTGTAAGGCAAAGCTGCCAGTACCACAAACCAACCGTTGTCCTTCTTATTCCATCTTTCATCTGTAAGTGCCCCGTCCGTCAAGATCTAAACCTTCTTCTTTTGATCCTTGGGGAGGTGGAATATGTAATTGGCATCGGTCTCTATGCTGCGGGAATTGCTATCAAACAAATAGCACTCGCAGTCATTGGAGTGAAAAGCAGTTGGTTGACCAGCCAGAAGCCTGCGCACAAGGAGGTAAGAAAGAAAAAAGATTTTCCTGTATATTTGTCAGAAAGGGGTCAGAAAAGAACTAACGCAAACACTACACACCGGAACCTGGTTGACTATCTAATTCGTAATCAAGATTCAAGCTTTCCACTGGGTCCCCAGTCTTAGAGTCAACGTCGGACCACTTGGCCAACTCGACCTCCAATAGTTCATGTTCAATTGTCTCATACTCTTGACGCACAAGAAGTCACCTCCGCCTGCACAGAAGTGCTGACCTAACCTCGAGCACCTTGAATACTTTCTCCTCCTTTCCTTTTTCAAATTCCAGATCTCGAAAGACCCTATCTCCTATCTCCTTAAGATCGACCCCATATCCTGGATGGAAGACATGTCCTGAGTAGAGAATGGAGAATGTGCGATTTTCGATGACCTGTAGCTGTTTTCCCCACAATTCATCATAGAGGCCCTGCATGGTGTCAAACGTATGAATGCTGTCGAACCTGGAGCGATGGGAGAAGTTTGGTTTGGGATGGTGGTGAAAAGAATCGCTCAGTTGTGTCGCCGGTTGGGGCTGTATATGGCCGTGTTAATCTCAGATCTTGAGACTCCCCAAAAGGGATTATAGAGGTCTGTCATGAGTGTATAACTGCCAAGAAAACAAATGCCATCTGTTCCTAAACATAGGTGTTTGTTGGGGTTAAACCCCCCTCGACCTGTCACGAAATTAAGTGCCCCAAGGACATTGCGCAACCGGCAGTGCCTTAACCTTGTCCAACTACTCAGGTAGACCATGACTGGAAAGAGAGCACAGATCCTCCCTTACCGTACTGATATTAGTACAATTGAATGTGCTATGATGGCGGAAATCCCACGCACTGAGCCCAGGGCGGAAAGCACCACAAAATAGAAGTAGTATACACAGCGCCTTGCTAGGAGAGGCAACTACAGCATCCTAGCGGATTGACCTTCTCTTCCGGTATTTAGGGTACTGGTACTTCGCTGCACTGCATAGAATTCTATGAAATCATGCATCAGTCGTTACCAGGCACGTGCCTTGGTACCGCAGAACCCGCGGATATACAGTCTAGCCAGACTGGCACATAGTGATACCTACGCGGGCTTTGTTGCGCCGGCTTTCCCAAAACCTTCAGGTTTCATAAATTCCCGAAAGCACGAGCAGGTTTTCAGAATGTGCCATGTACTCAAGTAGTTGGCAAACATCTCGCCCCCGGGTAGCATATCCCGAAGGAAATCCTCAGCAGGTCCGCGCCAGGAACGCACCAAGAGTAGTCAAAACTGTTCCGACAGGGTTAACTTTAGCCCGGATCACGGGAAACTTCCTACCACTCGAGATATCCCAAAATGTAGACAAACCACTCCCAAGTTAACAATAACCATTTGTTTTCCAGGCCATCTCCCACTATTTACCTTTCCATAGTGTTTGACCTCCCCACCGAGCTCAAACTCTGAATTACAAATACTAACCGACAAATGCTCAATCGTCCACCTAAGAAAGCTCACCTAGCAGATTGGATGCATATGTAACAGATATGTGAATTCCCATCGCAGGTGATTTCCTTCAAGCAAGGGAAAATATTTAAGGCCAATCCCCATGATGGCATTCGCATGGGTGGTAACAGGAGAGAAAAATTAGCGGTATGAGAAGTGCGGCTCTGTGATTCCTCAGCTGGATGGCGTTTCGGCCTGGCTGCCCCCTGTGGAAAAAGATGCTCCGCGGCCTGCTCATAATATAGAAATAAAGTTAAAATGAATCGGGATATGCAATAACCGCTATCTAAATTGTTGCTCCCGGGGAGTGGCTATAGCTTGTCTAACTAGTAAGAAACTCTCCTTGTTTATAATATTGTTTAGAAATCTCAGCATGACAAGCCGGACATCTATGATATCATACCAGACAGGGAATTCTGGAGTGAGAAACCCGTGCGACTCTTAGGAAATGCCTCATCAAATATGTCGCCACCCCACACCGGTACCACAAGGGGTTGTTTTGAAATGTGGAAGGTTAGGCGGGGATGAAGGGAGAGAGGTGTGATGATGGCTTTGAGACATTTTTGTTGAAATATTACCGGCATTACAGAAATGTCACTTAGGCCACCCAGATTCGGGGGTGAAAATGTTTGTATCTAGGCACTTCAACTGTGATAGTGTCGGTAGAGGAGAGCAAACAGAATTTATCTTATGACTTAAAGATAATTCTCAGCTTGCGCGCTCTTTCTCTAATAATATTATGAACAACAAAACTCTTTGCACCCTTCGCCCTTACATGAGCGGTGCCCCAAACCTGGGAAATAGATATAAGCTAATAGATACACCAGTATAAAACAGACGATCATCTGAATGTGCCACTAGCCAACAAACATAGTACATACAAGAATGGGGACTGTCTTGCTATTGGAAGAGGGAAAAGTGGGGGACGATGCCCCCTCGTCCTTAGGTTCAGTCTGGGGTGACAGATGATGGGACCTGCAGTGGCCCTTCCATTCCCGGATGCCCAACCCACCAGTTCGGTTCGCCTAATTTATTCAGCTGCTCGGGATTGACATCACTCCGCGAAAGTAGGATTGCAACAACTCCCATACGCTCAGCCACAGCAACAGAATAGATTGGTGTCCGGCCACGCACATTTGCTGTATTGAGGTTGACGTCGTCCCGTTCGAGTAGCATCCTCACAACGCTCTCGTGGCCCTTCCGAGAAGCACCATAGAGTGGTGTTCGTCTGTCTTTATCTGGCATGTCGGGGTTAATGTCGGGACGTCCGAGTAGCATTCCCTCATGCACATTCCGAGCAGCACGATGGAGTGGTGTTCGACCGTGGTCTTCTTGTGTATTGGGGTTGACGTCGTCCCGTCCAAGTAGCACTTTTACAACTCCCTCGTGCCCATTCACTACAGCACACCAGAGCGGCGTTTGGCCGTATGTATCTCGTTTGTAGGGGTCGATGTCGTCCCCTGCGAGTAATATTTTTACCATTCCCTCGCGCCCATCCCATGCAGCATCACGGAGTGGTGTTCGGCCGTAGTCATCTTGTTTATTGGGGTTGACGTCACCCCGTTCGAGTAGCATCCTCACCACACCCTCGTGCCCTTTCTGAGTAGCAACATAGAGTGGCGTTTGTCCCTCCCAATCCGGTATGTCAGGATTGAAGTAGTCCCGTTTGAGCAGCAGGCTCACCATTCCCTTGTTCCCATTCTCAGCAGCAGAATGAAGTCTTGTTTGGTCGTGGTCATCCAGCGCGTTGAGGTTGACTTTGTCCGATCTGAGTAGTATGTCTACCACTCCCAGGTGCGAATTCTTCAGACCACACCAGAGCGGCAGCCGGCCCCACTTACCCGGTTTATTGGGGTTAATATCGTCTCGTCCGAGCAGCATCCTCACCAATCTCTCGTCCCCATACCGAACAGCACGATAGAATGGTGTTTGGTCGGTGTCATCTGGTATATCGGGGTTGAGGTCCTCCCGTTCGAGTAGTATTTTGACCACTTGCCTGCGCCCATTCTCAACAGCACAATGGAGTGGTGTTTGGCCGTAGTTATCCTGTGTGTTGGGGTTGACGTCGCCCCGTCCGAGCAACACCCCCACCACTCGCTCACGCCCATTCCGAACAGCAAGATGCAGTGGCGTTTCGCCGCCCTCTCCTGGTGCATTGGGGTTAACGTCCTCCCGTTCAAGCAGTTTTTTCACCACTCCTTCATGCCCATTCTGAACAGCATACCAGAGCGCCGTTCCACCAGACTTATCTGGTTTGCTAGGATTGACGTCGTCCCGTCCCAGTAGCATTTTCACCACTTCTTCGTGCCCATTCTGCGCAGCCCACACGAGGGGCGCCTTGCCTGCGCGGTCACGGTGGTTCACAAAATAACCTTCCATCTCTGCCTGGCCAGTTACAACCCTGCAACGGGATGAAGAGTATAGACCTCTGGATCGGGAAGGCTTATCGCAATAAATTGTGTGCGAGCAGTAGTACCGCTATTATTCCTGCGGTTTCAGGAAGAATTTGGTAGATATGGAGTTATCGTAGTCGTAGAATAAATTCCGCCCAAACAATCCCGTGCAATCGGAAAGGTCCTCTTTTACCTGGATTCCGAAATAAAGCGAAAGGTATTCAGGAGGGTGTGTGTCTTGCAGATCAGAAGAGGCGCAGGCCGAAAAATCGTTAACCTCGTTGTAATTCAGATCACCTAGCAATTCAGGATCAGTACCTGGGATCCGTTGGAAATTCGGGTTCCTAACCTCTAATGTCGAGACTCCCAAGACAGATGGATATGTCAAGAGTGTGAGGAACAGCCAAGAAAACCAAGTGGCGTCTTCTTTAAAAAACAGCATAGGTGCGCATTAGGGTTAAACCCTTCTCGACCTATGAGACCCGATGTCGGCCCGAGGGGTAAAAACGAAATTCACCACTGCCAAGAAATTGTTCAGAGCACAAATTTGAGATCGGGACCTGGATCGGTTGCCAATTTGGATTCTTAATCTCTGATGTCAGGACTCCCAAGACAGAAAACTTTGTTCAAGATACCGTAGTTGGGAACAGCCAAGAAAAACAAGTATCGTCTTTTTTTTTTTGGAAACAGCATTGGTGGGGTTTAGGGTTAAACCCTTCTCGACCCATCGTATCCGCGATCGGCCAGAGGGGAAACAACGAAATTCAATAACGCCAAGAAATTGTACACGGAGGTGTAGCCCCTAAGTATTGTAGATTTTTACTAAGGACCGGTGTTCCGCTAGCAGGGGTTAGTGAATGAATAGAGTAGTCATCACACTCAATTAGGTAGTCATCATACCCAATTCTATGCTTCTCCCCGCGCTAGCCTAACTCCCCTGCGAGTAAAATATACTCGAGTACAGTACAATATTTAGGAGCTATACCTCCGTAATAGGGAGGCTTGGGAAACATTAGCAGAGATTACTAAACATACCTTTAGCTTTACTCAACTGGACCACAACTTGAAAGAGATCACAGATAGAACCGCACCGTACTGCTATTGGTACCAACGAATGTGCTCTGATAGGATGCTAGAATTCCCCTCCTTGGCCCAGAGGGGAAAACACCGCAAACACATCCCCCGGTCGAGACCAAACAGAAGGAACACACACAGCGTCCTACTAAGAGAGGCAACTGAAACGTTCTAGCAGATTGATCTCCTATTCCATTTTTTACGGTATTGGTACTTCGCTACACTCCTTAAAATTCTATCGAATCCAGTAACTGATTGGTTGTTATCGGAATACCGCAGAGCGTGCGGATATATACAGTCGAGCCAGACATGTCATGGTGAGACAAACTCGGACTTTCTCGCACGGGTTTCCTAAAGCCTTCGGGCTTCATGGATTCCTGGAAGGATCAGCAGGTTTTCGCCATGTGCCATGCGGTCTGTAAATATCTTGCCCAGGGTAGCACACCTCAGAGCATATCGTCGGCAGAACCACGCCCGGAACTCACCAAGAGAAGTCAAAACCGTTCCGACAGGCTCAAAGCATGGATAGTCAAAATCCCGGCAACCCTCCATCACTCGAGATATCCCAAAATGTAGGCAAATTACTCACGATTTAGCCATGGCCATTTGATCGTCAAGCCATTTTCCCCCTACCGCTCCACAGCGTTTGACCTCCCCACCAAGCACAAACTCCGAATCACAAACACAAACTCACGACCCCTCAATAGACTATCTTAAGAAAACTCAGATAGAGGTTTTGATGCATGATACATCTGACTACCCAAGAAAGCTCACAGAGGTTTGGGTGTATATCAGATAGAAACGTGCATTCCCATCGCGCGTGATTTCTTTCAACTAAGGGAAAATATTTAAGGCTAGTTTCCATGATGGCATCAGCATGGATGGGCGCGGGAGAGAGAAATTACCTCCGTGGGAAGCATGGCTTTGTGACTCCACAGGTGGGTGATTTTTTCGACCGGGCTGGCCCTTGTGGAAAAGGTTGATCCTCATGCCCGAAGCACCGAAAGGGGGATGCAGGACAATTGGCTCAAATCAATATGGCGTAAATAGGACGGTATTCTAAATTGTTGTCGCCCAAGAGTGGTTATAGCTTGTCTATGATATCATAACTAGAAAGCAAGCCTTCCAATGGGCAGGACATTCGTTGGGTTAGCCTTGGTGGTTCGTTGGGCTAGGTCGGGTTCGCTAGGCTGGGCCCGCAAGTGCCAAGCCCGGGTCGCCCAGTGAACCCGACGAACGCCTACCTTAACTTCCTCTTACCACGGAAACGATAGTCTGAGAATGTCAAGTTCTGGAACAGCACAGCTATTAGTAGAAAAAGGCGCCCGTAGAAACCTGTCCAAATCAAGATAGTCCAGCGAGAAACTAAGCTCCTTGGCGGTTAGAGCACTCTTTGATTCTCACTCGGTTTGCGTGTTTGAAAACCTTTAGAAGATGCGATAGTTTTTCCCAGTCCCCCACACTTCCATCAATCTCCTTCCTCACCCCTTTCTTCCATCTCTTTATCCTTAATCACCCATACAGATAGAAAGACTATGAGTTTCTCTTCCAACACTAGTAGTCACCTCTCAACTCCTCCAGCTATCCGGCGAACACCAATTCCTGTCCATGAATCGATTTTAGGCCTGGATAGATGTTCGAAGCACCGGCGGAGCCTTGGTAAAGGATGACTATGAGCGGTATTGTTCAAACGGTTGAACCGGAAAAACAACAAGTACTGGAAATCCCCTTCGGATGTCAAACCTCTCCATAATTTCTGATTAATTGCTCTTGATTTTTGAATCCGGATGGTGTCAATTTCTCTCCAGCTGGTGGTTGGAGGATCGCCAACAAAAAGAACACCCGATACTTGCACCATGGGGATTAGCCTCCTGTCAATTCCGGCGGTGTCTTCGGGACCCGGGCGCATATTCTCCAGAGCATACAGGACCGTTTCCAACTCACTTCCAAGTCACTCCCTCAATCCACACATGATCGAGTCTGCTCGAATCCTCCGAAGTTGTCAGTCCTCCCACATTTGAACTACCGCATGGAAGAAAATCGCCATTTATCCCTATATCATATTCTTCAGCTTGCCCTTTCAGCCATTCCGCATTATGATCATGAATTCTGTATTTTAATCATTTTGTATTAATATATAATTTAGTCACCTGCTTTACCACTCTTCATTATTCACCACACAAGCCCAATGGGTTCGTTGGGTTAGCCCGGACTGTGCTTCGTTGTGAATATTCGCTTGGCGAGGGCTGCGTCGTGCCCGCCCTTTCTGGACTCGGGCTAACCCATCGGACGGCTTGCTAGTAAGAAACCCTCCTGGCCTATGACATTGTTTAGAAACCTCCGCACGCCAAGATAGATATGATACCACATCTACCAAACAGGAATTCTAGAGGATGAAACCCCCGCGACTCTTAGGAAATATCTTATCAAATATGTCCCCCACTCCACACCAGTAGCACAAGGTCTTGTTCCGAACTGTGGGAGAGTGTTAGGTGGGGATACAAGAGATGTAATGGCTTTGGGAGACATGATTGTGGAACATTGCTGGTCCCACAGAATGGCATATAGATCATCCAGATCCAAGGGCGAAAACACTTGTATCTAGCCACTTGCAATGTGATACTGTCGGTAGAAGGGGTTGGACAAAGTTTAGCTTGAAACATAAAGAAAATATATACCTATGTGCCCTTTCTATAATAACACAAAGCAAAAACACAGCTCCTTACAACATTTGCTGTTACACAAGCGCTGTCCCAACCCAGGTAAACATATAAAAGCTAATAGAACACATCAGTGTAAAACACAGGATCAACTCAACGCGTCACTAACCGACCAACACATATGACAGATAAAAACAGGAAACCGTATTGTCAGTAGAAGAGAGTAAGGAGGGCGATGCCTCCTCGACCTCAGGTCGGGTCGGGGGTGACAGATGATGGGACCTGCAGTGGTCCTTCCACTCATGGACGTCGAATCCACCAGTTCGGTTCGCCTAACTTATTCAGCTGCTCGGGATTGACATCGCTCCGAGCAAGTAGCATTACAACAACTCCCACACGTTCAGCCACAGCAGCAGAATAGATTGGTGTCCGGCCACGCACATTTGCTGTATTGGGGTTGACGTCGTCCCGTTCGAGTAACATTCTCACCACTCCCTCACCCCCTTTTGAACAGCGCGATAGAGTGGAGTTTCGCCGGTCTCTTTCGGTGTATTGGGGTTGAGGTCCTCCCGTTCAAGCAGTATTTTCACCACTGCTTCGTGCCCATTCTCAACAGCATACCGGAGCGCCGTTCCACCATATTTATCTGGTTTGTTAAGGTTGATACCGTCCCGTCCCAGTAGTATCTTCACCACTTCTTCGTGCCCATTCTGCTCAGCCCACACGAGGGGTGCCTTACCCGTGCGGTCATGTTGGTTCACAAAATAATCTTCCATACCAACCTAGCCAGTTACAACCCTACAGGGAGATGAAAAGTGTAGATCCCGAGATAGGGAAGGTTTATCGAAAAAAACCGTGTGTGAGGACTAGTACCGCTATTATTCCTGCGCTTTCCGGAAGAATTTTGTGGATATGGCGTTATTGTAGTCGTAGAATAAATTCCGGCCAAGCAATCGTGTGTGATCTGAAACGTCCTGCTTTCCCCAAATTCCTCCAGAAAACGAAGCGTGCGCAGGAGGTGTGTCTTGCAGATCGGGAAAGGGGCAGGCTAAAAATTCGTTGACCCCGTCGGAATTCAGATAACTTAGGGAGCGTTGGAGGCAAATTTGGAATCGGGACCTGAGATCGGTTGTCAATTTGGATCTTTTATAATCCCTGATATCGGGATCCCCGGATAGGATTAGATATCATATATAGGTCATCAAGGGTGTGAGGAACATCCAAGGATAACAAGTGGCATCATTTTTTAAACAGCGTAGGTGAGCATTACCTAAGGCCAAAACCTCCTCGCGCTACTGCATCATAGTCTATCCGCGATCGGCCAGAGGCGAAACAAGGAAATTCAGTGCTGCCAAGAAATTGCGTAATAGGCAGGCTTTGGAAATATTGGCCCAGATTACTAAAAACTAGTTGATATCCATTATTCCAATTAATAAAAAATACATGCTTGTCATCATGGTACTATGCAGGCTCTTGAGGTGAATAAAGAAACTTGTAGCAATAAGTGCTCTATGACTATGAACCAGTAAACTAAAGTAACCAGTCTGTTCAGCTATGAGTACAGCCACCAGACTCGGGACTTTTCAGGAATGGCAGTACCTGACTGTTGGAAATGAGCTCTTCAAAACCACAGCAGGACCTGGGCTGTGCTACCTGCTGGTTGAGGTTTCATGCAATCGTGTGTGTAATCTTATAAGTTGATCGGTGTAGTATAGTGGCATGGCTTGATTTGACGGCTTGGAGTTTTTTTTGGTGGGAATAGTAGTCAATATACTTACTCAAAAGTCTTTTGTCCACTGTTCGTTTGCACCGAGCCTACATAAACAACCATACTCATCTGCCTATTTGTTATCTACTCTCAGTTAGTGGCCTCATTAAATATGCGCAACAACGATTTATTATACTTGCTCTTGGCTAGTTCTGGGTTGAAGTTGTCTGATAAAGGTGGATTAACTGTGGGGGCCAACTTCACTTTGGGGTAATGGTGGGCAATCATGGAATATCACTCAGTATAGCCTACAACGGTAATGTAAGTTCTTGTGAATGAAAATAGAAGGTAGGGTGTACAGCCCCAGCCCTCGATAACTGTCCCACCATCTGAGCCTTAAAATCCCTTCCCTGAATACCTCCCAATGTTGAATCTATGTTGGTAAAAAAGGATAATAATTTACATTAAACTGCCAACTATTGATAAAACCTATATTATTGCTACTCTAATCAACTGAAATGCAATATATCCAATTGGCTTATGTCAGATGGAAGGGCTTCTACTGGATAGAAACATATGTTTAGGCCTTACCAAGACTCGCTGAGGTGGCTTAGGAGTAATGGAAGCTTAACTTGTTTGGGGAATATGATGTTGGCTACCTGCAACACATGGCTCCCCACCTTTCTTAGGTAGCAGATTGACAATATTCTGTTCCAAGAAGGCAACACTTTAGTATGGGTAGATAATGGATCCATTTATGAAATGGGCCGGAGCGGTTTCATCATACCATGTGGCAGCTAGCTTGGCACAAAAATTTAATTATTCCATCTCTTGAGCCTCACACTAATAGCAGTCGGGTCTGACACGTGACTTCCTGAGGCTTGGCAACAACCAATTCGTTTTGGTTTCTTGATGGGTAGACGTGGATGCACCACGAAGTTTCTTTAATCCCACAACGGAAAAAACAGAGAACCGCAATACCATCCCTTGTGCAAAGCAGAAAAACACAATAAGACGGTAGGTAATTATCAATATTCATCTATTCCTGAATTTTAAAAGTTGTGGAAGCTCTTGACTAACCAACACTGACTCTTTAAAAAACATCAGAACAACTACTATCAACAAACAATGGCCCAACCCCCCCCCATGCCATTGGCGATCACCTACAGAGCGTTCAAAATCACCTACAGGGTGTTCAAAATCACCTAGCGGGCGTTCTAAATAACTTCCAAGGCATCAATGACGCAGTTGGCTTGATTGCCAACGTGCCCGCGGTGGTCGGTCTTGATGCACTGCAACAGCAGATCAACGCAAACCACATACAAATGGTCGCTCTTTTGGGCCAGATGCAGTTCCAAATAGCTGGTTTAGAGGCCCACTTAGGGGGTTTAGGGGTCCAAGTAGGGGGTTTAGAGGGCCAAATGGGGAATATGCACGGCCAAATGGAGAATATACAGGGCGATATAGTGGATATCCGTAATGAGTATCTTCACCGATCTCAGCTGGGCTAAGCAGTATAACTTACAGATTAACTACGAGTAGGCAGCAACTCTTACCAGTCAAGTTGCATAATTCCTCTTTCTCCAATCACGCACCCCTTCGCTACCCAACTGTGATTCAAGTGGCCCCCCCACTCCCAGACACGCCCTATGCTCTTTCTCTGATGAGTGGTAAGCTCTCCTCATTATTGCTTCTGAACTTTATTAATATCTTTCTGTTGATAGGGAACCAATGCCAGAATGTTGCGGTGATTCTTCAACTTCCAGGACTCCCAGCGGCCGCTACGGTGGGGCAACGTAGGAACCAGATTGCAGAGTACCTGGGGGTACAGCTTTGAACTGAAAAGTGGTATGAAGGGGTTTTTTTTTTGTTGTCTTTACATTCACTTAAGTCTCTAACTGGACTTGAAGGCTGTTTTGTTTTGAAGCAATAAAGTTCATACTGTCACCGTCCGATGTCTAGTCACTACACCCAAGAGACCGGATGTGATCAAATTCTACTATACTGCTCGCCAACCCACTTACTAACCCACTAAACCATATCCAGTCCGCTCTCTTGCCTGCCCCAGCCCAACAAAGTACCAGCATTTATGCAGTCTTCTCAGGACAGGGAAACACTGAAGAATACCTTAATGCGCTTCAGGAAATCTTCCACGTTTATGGCAGATTGGTTGAAAATTATTTGATACCTTGTTTCTGCCGAACCCTTACCATTTTCCATGATCCCAGTGCTGGTAAGTTACAAGTGCCGTGGATGAAGTGTTCGCATACACCAAAGTGGCTCACCAGCAAAAAAACTTTAAAAATTGGTGAGGTTACAAAGTAATGTGTGCGAAGACATACCTGGTGGCACTTGTATATTCCAAAGGATCCAATTTGATGAGATAGGTTCAAGATGAGGAATCTATTACTGATTTTCCTATCTAGTTTCTACTCCTGTAGCCTTCGTTCAATTTAGCTGGTTTAACTTGCACATTACGATGTAGCTTGCAAAAAAATCGCCAAGGAGTCCGGGGAACTCTAAGATGGGCTTGCAGGTACATCTGACCATTCTCAGGTTACCATTATTGCTTCCACCATTGCATCTGTACTGATCTGTGATGATTCATTGCCTCATATTATATCTGACTCTTGCACCCTCCTTTTTCGGATTGGTTGCCGTTCCCAGGAAACCGACTCCCGCACTCCAGCTGCTCCTAGCACCATAAGACGTCATCAATCTGGGCGAGGGCATGCCATCTCCCATGCTGTCAGCACAAGACCTGCTTCGAGTACAGGTCCCGCACTACAATAATATTTCCTGTACATCTCCTTGACTGATATTCTGCAGAATGTTGCTTTAGCCGGTCCCGGAACTCTCCAGACCTCAATCATACTTTGCAAGGGGTCAACACAGCAACAACCTGAATAGGATTCCTTTGATGCAGTGCAAGGTTCATGTGGCAAACCTTTTCCTACCAACTATGATACCTTTCCACTCTTCCTGCATCGAATCTGCAACTAGCATAATCTTGGGGGACATTACAGAAGCATGGGCTTTCATAGGTCTAGATCTCGCAATTCTTATGTTTCACACCTTCCCAACAAAAACCACTGTGATGACTCAAGTGAGAAATTAAAGATTTTCACGTTGGTAAAATCTGATTAATGGTTAGCTGGTTCACTACGGGGTCATGGTGATCTTCCCTGCATAACCTAGATCCTTGTTCTTGGCCTCGGGTGCTTTTCTCAGCTTGGAATCCTGATACACTTCAATGTGCCCTACTATACACCAGTGTACACATAATCATCACATGCGGTTTTGAAAGAACTATTAACATTGTATACAAACTAGTGCTTTTCAGCACAGATTCTGAGCACACGGTTAAATATGCAATTAGTCGACTGGCTGAATGTGTGTGGCACAAATTTGTACAAATAAACCAGGGGAAGGCCTTAGTTGGTATTTAAATAATAATTTATTATTTGTGCATCAAATTGGCAGGTGGTGGTTATTATAATGCTAACCGTCTTAGGGTAGCTCTTTGGATGGTTGAATAGAACATGGTTCCTGCTGCTGGTTAAGTGGCCAATCTCACCTATGTAAATCCTTCAGCTATGGCATGGTGGATCCCACCTTCCTAGCAGTCTTGTTCGACAGGTGGTTTGGTTAAATGGTTGACTGTTGGCACAGGGGCACTATATATCAAGGCTATTAACAAGTACGTTGTGCAATTGAATTGAAAAAACATCACCTGTTTTTTTTTTAGCTTCGTTGCATCAATACTACCCAACGAACTATCAATATTGAAATGGCCAACCCAACATTTCCGGTACCCCAGCAGTGGATTAGAGTGAGGGGTGTCAGCAACCACACCCTTGAAGGCTTCCGGCAACTAATTCTTCTTTGGTATTGAGTACTAGGAGCCCCTGCTCCAAAGCTAGGCCAATCTAGGTGGTCCTTTAGCTGTTAACAAACAGATTCTAGTCCATTACTCTGAGGCTAGCACACAACTCATCCTTGGACCAAATATGCAGCTATTCCTTCTGTGTCAGTGCCGCGGCCAGAAGGCTATTCTATTTATTCCGGCACTTGATGGGAATTCGAATTCAAGAACGATTCTCTTTGGCAATCCTCATCACGAGGCTGTTCTGGACCAGCATCTTGGAAGAATCTGCATTCTTCAAGAACTTATAGGTGCGAAATAATCCACTGTAATTATTGAGCCCACCATGATCCTTAATGGAATCTACCTTGGGCACATACCTGTATTAATAACGGATATCTATGATGGTAACAGGACTGCGATGCATGTTCTGGAGTATTTGGGCG
The DNA here is from genome assembly GCF_000151645.1 of Tuber melanosporum. Classification (NCBI taxonomy): domain Eukaryota; kingdom Fungi; phylum Ascomycota; class Pezizomycetes; order Pezizales; family Tuberaceae; genus Tuber; species Tuber melanosporum. The sequence continues at coordinate 65,868 of NW_003298814.1, read as the reverse complement.
ACAAGCGAACCACCCCTCTTAAAATCATCAGCAGGGTTGACAGGTTAACGGTTTTTGAGGAAGGCGGAAAGACCAGCTTTAGATTCTCCGCGTCCTCCTCTGCAAGTACACTTCCCGACGCTGACTCGTGGCTAAGGTTGCTTGCCAATGAAACCTACTTGCAGGGACATGTATTATTTAATTGCTATGTATTTGCTCCAGGCAACAAATCTCAGGACAATCCAAGGAGGCATATCTTCGCTCCTGCGCATCCCAGGATGGTCAAAATTACTAAAGCAAGGGACCTGGCTAAAACTTTGACCATTAATACTGTTGGGTGGAATAACCACTGCAGTGATTGCTACATCAGGACTCTCAGTATTAGGAAGTCGGAAGCAAATGGGATTCCCATTGGCCTCATCAAGGAGCGCACCGCACCATACTAGGGGAGCCTATGTCCATACGGTTTCCACTATCACCATGAGACTGGCTCAGAGTCTATCTGCTAGGTAATGGAGGGAAGGAGCAATATAATTAAAGCACTTTGCTATCAGCTCTGGTTCGGCGATGGGAAAGTTCCACAGACCAGGCCATAGTGGATGTGCTCGATGGTGGACACTTATAGGTAACGGGGGAGGCTACTACCGATTTCGTTCACATTCTTGGGAACAAGATTGAGGCTTTCGTGAAGTGACCTGGGGATACAGTCTATGCTCCGACGAATTTCGCTAGTGCACTTGGGTGGAAAGTAATCATCCACTCAATAGTGATCTTCCCAAAATTGATTGAGCACGATCTTGTCTAGCTTGCTGACCTCCTAAGAGCATTCGCTTTCTTCCAGCTGTGCAATCTTTGAAGAATAATGATGTCATTGAAACCAGAGCTCAAATGAATGATATTGTCACGAATGTGGCTTGGCATAGAAAAGGTTTTCACATGACTCATGATTATGAGTCATAGGTATGTTATTGTTTCATGTATATAATAGATTTGGGTCATATGACTTTCCTGTTATGATTTGTTATCTTTCACACATAACTTGTAACTGGAACAAGTACTGGGTTATTGGTTTTGTTTTATGCTTTGTTTTAAGTATCGCTTTGATACTCGGTTTGTTTTAAGTATTGTTTGATACTTGGTTTTGTTTTATGTTTTGTTTTAAGTATCGTTTTAATACTTAAATTAGTTTTACGAAAGTGTATCGATTGATACCTTTAACTAGTTTCATTCATGCTAGACATCAACAGATTTGTGTATTGAAAGACTACCTGATTCCACGATGGAAAAGGCAGACTTCGACAAACAGTATTTTAATAGACTTGGTTGAACAGTTAGTTTTTTGTTCCTCAGTACACCCTTGAAGTCTCCTTTAGTTCTCACCTCATGCCTGCTCTCTAGAAGAGCAGGCCACCTGCCAACTGCCAACTATCATATCTATTACGGATAACTTGATTACTACCTTGCGATCACGTTACATTTCTTTAATCTCAGCAAGTGGTTTGGAACCTGTCCCCAGATTTAGGCCTGATCAACCAATGAATATCCACCTCAGAATGCTAGTAGAGAGAAGCGGGAGAATTATAGAACATTTGGCTTTGTCTCAAAACCAACATAGAGTTTGTGACAACTAGGAGTGGTAAGCAAATCTCACAGCAAGACCTTACAAGAAAGAAGCAACCCCAGTGCGCTGCTAAGGAGTTGGGAGAACCTGTAAACACGGAAGACACACAACCTCTAGGGGAATTCACTTGTATCCCAGCAAAGAAGCCTTTCTTTAAGCCTCCGATCGACTCTGAATTTCGTAGTGAATCAGATATGACTGGTACAGGAGAAGGGCCATCCGGTGGAGGAAAGTTTTGGGCTCGCCCTGATGAAGAGGAATTACCTGCAGCATTTGAATCCCGTAAGTTTAAACTCCATCTCCCAGCGAAGTTTAGAGGACAAGGAAAAACTCTCAAACCTGAAGCTTTTGATCGATGGGTGACTGAACTCACAAACTACCTTCTCCTACAAGGAAAAGATGTGGAAGACCCTACAACCAGACTATACATTAGATCATTCTGCGATGGAAAGGCAACAGTTGCATACCACCAATGCTATAAGTAATACAGCGGAAATGTAAGATTAAGAGGATCCACTGTTCTCGATTACCTGAAAACTCAATTTCAATCCTGTATTGCAAATGACCTCCTATATAATAAATTCAACCAGCTCCACCAAGTCAATAGAATCCATATTAAAAGAATCACAGATGTAGCTACAGATCTCCTAATGGATAAGGACAGAATGAAGAAAGAAAGTATCTCCAACTACATTCTTAAGCGATGATTCTATGATGCCATGCACACTACACTCCAGTAAGAGGTAGAGCCACTCGAGGAAGATGATGATGATATGGCAGTAATAATCGCAAGAGCAGAATGGAAAGACGCTATCCTCCATGAAGCTAAGACATGCAAGACACAGATATCCTCTGGTAGTAATAGGCAATCTTGAGACAAGGCCTCCAACAACTCTCAAGAAGATACCTCACAGGGTTTCAGAAAGAAAACAAAATGCTCCAAAGAATCGAGACGACAGAAGAGAGAGTACTTTGAATGCAGGAAGACAGGATACATGGCAAAGAACTGTAGTACAAAGAAAGGAAAAGGCAAGGTGATTAAGCAAGAGGGATGAGCCCACAATATTGTGAGCGATAGTGATGATGCCCAATCCACCGAATATGAGAAGATCCATAATGGATATATCAATGTGGAATGTAACAGTGTCTGACCTCCTGCTATATTTAAAGCACACAGCATCCTAGAAGGTACTATTCTTATCAATGGCAAGAAAGCTCAAGTCCTATTCGACACTGGCATAATTGTAAGAGACATGATCAGCAATGCCTTTATCTCTGTCCATGGACTCCCAACTCGAGACCTTAACCAGTCCATACTAGTCAATATAGCAGTAAAAGGATCACGATCTACAAGCGATAAGACTTGTAGTGCAACTATTTGACTTGGTTCGGCCATTCTACCCCCCCAGGAGATACTGGTTGGAAACCTAACCCAATATGATGCCCTCATAGGAATGTCATTCCTGAACTGCCACAAAGCTATAATCAGATGTGGGGAATCAACCATCGATTTCCCAGATCAGAAGGTCAGAGTCTCATGCAAACCAACAAGTAGAGAGTACCTAGCTAGAGTCTGTGAAGCAACTGCCTAACGCATATTGGATGAGTACTCTGATGTTTTCCCTGATCGGATTCTCAAAGAACTTCCCCCTATAAGGGAAGTGAACCACCATATCCGCCTTCGAGACCCCTCTGATGTTAAGAACTAACCTACCTACTGCATACTTGATGCATACAGAAATCCACTATCTGACTGGATAAACCAACAACAAAGAAGAGGAGTTATCTACAGAGAGGAAGCACCAGGTGCCGTACCAATGTTTGTTTAACCCAAAGCAGATGGCAAAAGAATTTGCCTCCTGGTTGACCTTAAACTACTGAATGAAAACACAGTTATGGATAGTTCCGCTATCTCAAACCAAACCCAAAACCGGAATGCAGTTGGACTGGCTAGATTCCGAAACAAGATTGACCTAAGTGATGCCTACTTCCAGACAAGGTTAGATACAGAAAGCAAGCGCTATAACAGTTTCACAACACCCTTCAGAAGTTTTATTAGTGGAGTTATATTACAAGGTGATATGAATGCACCCGCCACCTTCATGCAAATTGTAGAAAACCTCCTAAGTGAATACCTCTACCAGTTTGTATAGGTTTACATTGATGATATCCTCATTTTCTCAAACTCCGAAGCGGAACATGCCTACTATATAGTGTTGGTTTGTACCAGATTAAGGGAAGCTAAGTTATATGATAGAAGAAATAAATCTATCCTGTTTGCTGATAAGCTCAATATCCTGGGGCATGTGATAGATGAAGAAGGAATACAAGCAGTCCATAGAAAAATATCCTGTTTAACAGAATGGACAATACCCCGAAATCAAAAGGAACTCATGTGATTCTTAGGATTAGTCAGCTATATCTCCCGCTCTCTACCACACTATGCTACTGTGACAGCGCTACTCACAGACCTTACTGGCAATGTGGAATTGGTGTGGACTTGTACTCATGACCAAGCCTTTACCAACATTAAGCAATTAATTAAAAATGCCGATGTTATATGGCCAATCGACTACACTAAAATAGATGTGATATGGCTAATTGCAGACATATCAGATGTTAGAGTTGGAGCATGTGTTGGACAAGCAGCTTCACATGAAACGGCAAGACCAGCAGTATTACACAGTAGGAAGGTTACTAATTCACAGATGCACTATGGAACCACAGACAAGGAAGCCCTTTCAATGATCGATGCTCTTGCTGCATTTAATCACATCCTGATGGGCAATTCCTTCACTATTACTATCGACCACCAACGCCTCACAAATCTTAAGATGGAAAAGGTCCCAGGAAGGAGAAGAATACGATATATAGGAGAAATCAGCAAATATGATGCAAAAATCATCTATTCCCCTGGAAGAACCAACTATTTAGCTGATGCTCTCTCCTGCCTATATGAGAACCAAGAGCTTACAAACTCTCCTCTTGTTTATAACTATACAAGACAAATCGAAGATAGCCCTAACGTTACCTCCTATGAACAAGAACCATCATTGGCTACTGCCAGTACTGCCTCCCCCTCTAATCCTTTCTCTTACACTATGTACAGAGCTGCTAGAACGGAATGAGGAAAGGACATTGATGAGTAGTGGAAAGATGATTGCACCCTCTGCAGTACACCTCATGAGGTTGAACAAAGCAGACTCCACTCATCCTAGTATTATTTTGATAACTGCCCAGTTCATCAGATTGAGATTAAATTTGGCAACAGATACCAGCAACCGTACTATATTTGTGTTGATTATAAAAACACCAGTTTGGATACTACAGAAGGAGCAGAAGAGATGATAGATGAAGTTATTGACAGGTCAATCTAACCTCTCCTTACCCTGAATCCCACCCCAAGATGACACCAAGGTCTTGAAGAACTTGAACAAGCAGCAGCCTACATGGATGCAATATCTTACCTACCCACTCTTCAGTCAGCACCGCCATCCTCTCCCCCTATACTCAATTCATGACCACTGTACGGTAGACCCTTACAAGTATACAATAATGAAACCATTGTTTCTGTCATGTCTCCTATGATACTTGAGCATCGCCGACAGCTCTATGAAACCATTGAAGAAGAAGAAGACCAAATTGAACCAAGAAGAGGATCCCTCATTGAGGATGAACAAGATGTGAGATCAAATATGTAGGAATCAACGTCCTCTCTCAGAAGCCAGAAGATAACAGAATACTACCACGTCTCAATCTATTTTAAAGCTATGGATAGCTCCAGACATAGTGATCTTACCCCCTACAACATATTCAATAGAATGGTCTATACCAGCACCCACTATGGTGAACATTGCCTATACATCCAAAAAGGCAATATGTTCAATGTAATAACCGTTAGGGAATATGTCATGACTGAAATCCACAACCAAGGACACCATAGTGCAGACCACAACCTCCAATATGCCTCAGAATATGTTTACTAGCCTGAAATTTGAAAAGACATCTGCGATTTCAGCAAACAATGTGAACTCTGCCAGGCAAATAAGTAATGAATACAACTGCCTGAAGGGAAAGTGCAGACCCTTCAACTACTGTGCGAAATATTCGAATCCTATGCCTTTGATTTGTCAGGACCATTGAACAAGTCCACTGGATCTGACACAATCTGGGTAGCAGTTGATTGGTTTTCTGGATACATATAGCTCGTACCGATGAAGGTCACCGACTCCTCTAAAGACACCTGCAGTAACATCTTTTTTTTTTATTTTTTAGAATCTTATTTATTTATCTGTCTTAACGAAAGTAAAGCCGGGAGTCATATCAGCTTCCGGTGTAACGTGTTCGCAAGGTGTTAATCACGTTATCGATAATGGATACAATAGTTGGCAGGTGGCCTGCTCTTCCAGAGAGGAGGCGAGAGCTGAGAACTAAAGGAGGCTTCGAGGGCGTACTGAGGAACAAAGAAGTAACCGTTCAACCAAGTATATTGAAATACTGTCTGTCGAAGTCTGCCTTTTCCATCGAAGAAACAGGCGGTCTTTAAATACACAAATCTGTTCATGTCTAGCATGAACGAAACTAAGCAAAGGTATCAATCGATACACTTTGGTAAAACTCTTTAAGTATCAAAGCGATACTTAAAACAAAACATAAAACAAAACCAAGTATCAAACGACACTTAAAACAAATCATAAAACAAAACCAAGTATCAAACGATACTTAAAACAAATCATAAAACAAAGCCAAGTATCAAACGATACTTAAAGCAAATCATAAAACAAAACCAAGTATCAAACGATACTTAAAACAAATCATAAAACAAAACCAAGTATCAAACGATACTTAAAGCAAATCAGAAAACAAAACCAAGGATCAAACGATACTTAAAACAAATCATAAAACGAAACCAAGTATCAGAACGATACTTAAAACAAAACATAAAACAAAACCAAGTATCAAACGATACTTAAAACAAATCATAAAACAAAACCAAGTATCAAACGATACTTAAAACAAATCATAAAACAAAACCAAGTATCAAACGATACTTAAAACAAATCATAAAACAAAACCAAGTATCAAACGATACTTAAAACAAATCATAAAACAAAACCAAGTATCAAACGATACTTAAAACAAATCATAAAACAAAACCAAGTATCAAACGATACTTAAAACAAATCATAAAACAAAACCAAGTATCAAACGATACTTAAAACAAATCATAAAACAAAACCAAGTATCAAACGATACTTAAAACAAATCATAAAACAAAACCAATAACCGAGTACCCATACCGGTTACATTCCCCAAAACAAAACAACTGTTTAAACAAACAAAAACTAATAGTCATCAAAAGCGGATTCCGAGAAACTCATGGCTTCAGTTTCTGCAAGAAATTCCTCATCATAAGTATCACACCAGGGGCAAGAGGAAACTCTAAGGAAACACTTAGACTCGAAGAAATCTAAATCACAGTAGTCACGAATAACAGATTCGTGCTGTACGTCAACCCAAGCATGATCACAATCAGGACAGTAGTCAATCCAGAGGATTTCGAAGTAGTCTTCAAGTTGGATAGCATCGCAGTTCAACAACAGTCCAACAACCTGTTGTCGCTGCCTCACATTGAGCTCCACATAGTTTGACATCGTTATGGTATTCGGATGGTGATTGGTGACTAGATAAGGTTGTCGAGGGCCTGCTCCATAGCTTGATTCTCTTCATCGCTGCTTTCAAACTCCGACTCAAAGTGTGGCGCCCGCAATCCATCTCTAGCTTCGTGTTCTGCGTGCCATCGCTCAGTTTCTGGCATTGCAGGTGTCCAGCACATGGTGATATAATTGATTGTTGGGGGGAGGGATTCGTCTGGCATGTTGTCTTTCCACCATTCGTTCACCATATCCATAGCGTGTTCTAGTCCCTCTAGTGGTTCCCAACTGTTTTCGCTCGTCGGATATCCTTTCCACTTGACTAGGAACTGATCGTTTCCATGCCAAAGGCGGTGGTCTCGGATTTCTTCAACTTCCCATTCATCTTTCTTTTCAATGATGATAGGTGCTGGTCGAGAGTGGGTTCTTCCGGGGAACTTGGAGTCGTCATTTGGGTGGAACCGTTTGACAGCAGAAGCGTGAAAGACTGCATTATTGCGGCGGTACATGCGTCCATCCATCTGGACCGTGTAGTTCTCTGTGTGCTCGTCAAAGGATATGACTTTGAAGGGTCCACGCCATCGGGGTTGCAGTTTCTTGCTGCATCCAACATTGGTAATGAACATGTTACCGTGTACCATGAGCATGTCTCCTTGTGGGATCGGGATATGTTTGCGTCGTCGTTTCTGGGCAGTAGTGGTGCTTCGGAATCGGGCAGCTTTAACAGCTTGGAAGGCATCGTTCCGAATTGCTTGGTGGCGGTTTAGGTGGTCGTCAGAGGCAGGGACTGAGGAGTTCTTGAATAGTGTTGTAGGTAGGAGGGGGTATTGACGGCCAAAGAGTGCCTTGTATGGTGACATTCCCAAGGTATCTGAAAATCCAGCATTGATATATGAAGCGAGCTCAACAAGGGCTGGTTCCCAGTTGGTTTATCGTTCATTGATCATGTTCCTAATTCCAGTCTTAACTTCGCGGATTTTTCGTTCTGCCTGTCCATTAGTCTCATGGTGTCCAGGGGCAGCCACAATGTGGTTTATTCCGAGGGAGGTTAAGGTTTGCTTCCAGAATCTGGCAGTAAAACAGGGATCAGCGTCACTGACAATAGATAAGGGGTACCCATGGGGGGTAAACAGGTATCGTTGGAGGTTATTCCAGGTGTCTTTGGAGGAATCGGTAACTTTCATTGAAAGGAGCCAGGTATATCCAGAAAATCGGTCCACAGCTAGCAAGATGGTGTCAAATCCAGCGGATTTGTTGAATGGTCCTGCAAAATCGATGGCATACGATTCGAATATTTCACATGGTAGTTGGAGGGTCTGTGCTTTCCCTTCAGGTAGTTGTGTTCGCTCCTTATTTGCCTGGCAGAGTTCACATTGTTTGACAAAATCGCGGAAATCCTTTCGCATTTCAGGCCAGTAAACATATTCTGAGGCATATTGAAGGTTGCGGTCGGCACTATGGTGTCCTTTGTTGTGAATCTCGGATATGACATATTCTCTAATAGTCATTCCATTGAACATGTGACCTTTTGGTATGTATAGGCAATGTTCACCATAACAGGTGCTGGTAAAGACCATTCCATTAGATATGTTGTAGGGAGCGAGGTCTCCATGCCTGGAGCTATCCATGGCTTTGAAGTAAATCGGGTCATGGCGATATCCTGCTATCATTTGGCTTCGGAGTGAGGAGGTTAATTCTTCTCTGGTCGATCTAACATCTCGTTCATCCTCCATTAGGGATCCTCTTGTTGGTTCAATAGTGGCTTCCTGTTCCTCAAAGATTTCGTAGAGTTGACGCCGATGCTCGGGAATAGTAGGGGGTATGACCGAGACAATGGTTTCATTGTTGTATACTCGTAAGGGTCCACCATATAGTGGTCGTGAATCGATCATGGGAGGAGAGGATGGCGGGGCTGACTGTGGGGGTTGTAAATACGACATTGCATCCACGTAGGCTGCTGCTTGTTCGAGTTCTTCAAGGCCTTGGTATCGCGTTGGAGAAGGGTTAAGGACATGAGGGTGTTGGGTTGGCTCATTTCCATCGATCCTCTCTTCTTCTCCTTCTGCGGTATCGAATCTGGTGTCTTTGGAATCATCAGCAGGCATATAGTACGGTCGCTGGTATCTGTTGCCGAACTTGATCTCAGTTTGGTGAAAAGGGCAGGTGTCGTGATAACAGTGGGACCAGTGGGTTCTGCTTTGTTCAAGTTCGTGAGGAGGTGTGCTGCGGAGTGTGCAATTGTCTTTCCATTCTTCATCAATGTCCTTTCCTCGTTCTGTTCCGGCACCACTGTACATGGTGTAAGAGAAAGGATTGGAGGGAGCGGCAGAGCTGGCGGTAGCGATTGATGGTTCTTGTTCATAGGAGGTGTTGTCAGGGCTGTCCTCGCTTTGTTTTGTGTGGTCGTGAACAAGGGGAGGGTTTGCAAGGTCTTGATTCTCGTATAGGCGGGAGAGGACATCAGCTAAATAGTTCGTTCTTCCAGGGGTATAGATGATTTTTGCATCGTATTTGCTGATCTCGACTATCCATCTTGTTCTTCTTCTTCCCGGTATCTTTTCTGTTTTAAGATTAGTGAGCGGTTGGTGGTCGGTAACAATAGAGAAGGTATTGCCCATCAGGATGTGATTGAAAGCGGCGAGAGCATCAATCACAGCGAGGGCTTCCTTGTCTGTTGTTTCATAGTTCATCTGTGAGTTAGTGAACTTTCTGCTGTGTAATGCCGCCGGCCTTGCCGTTTCATGGGAGGCCCCTTGCCCAACCCATGCTCCAACTCCAACATCTGATGCATCAGTAATCAACCATATCGGTTCTGGTTTACTATAGTCGATAGGTTGAATAACGTTGGCGTTTTTAATAAATTCCTTGATGTTGGTAAAGGCTTGGTCATGAGTGTGGGTCCAGGCAAATTCTGCGTTGCCGGTAAGGTCTGTGAGCGGCGCTGTCACAGTGGCGTGGTGTGGGAGGAACTGGGAAATGTAGTTGACTAGTCCTAGGAATCGCATGAGTTCTTTTTGATTCTGGGGTGTTGACCATTCCGTTAAACAGGCTATTTTTCCTGGGGCTGCGTGTATTCCTTCATCATCTATAACATGTCTTAGGATATCGAGTTTATCGGCAAACAGGATTGATTTGTTTCGGCTAGAGTGAAATTTAGCTTCCCTAAGTTTGGTACAAACCAAACCTATATGCTAGGCGTGTTCTGTTATGGTGTTCGAGAAGATGAGAATATCATCAATGTAGACCCAAACAAAATGGTGGAGGTATTCGCGGTGGAGGTTTTCCATAATTCGCATAAAGGTGGCGGGGGCATTCATATCACCTTCTAACATAACTCGGCTAATGAAACTTCCGAAGGGTGTTTTGAAACTGTTGTAGCGTTCGCTTTCTGGGTCTAACCTAGTTTGGAAGTAGGCATCGCTTAGGTCAATCTTACTTCGGAATCTAGCCCGTCCAACTGCATTTAGGATCTGGGTTTGGTTTGGGATAGCGGAGCTGTCCATAACCGTATTTTCATTCCGTAGTTTGAGATCAACCAAGGGGCGGATTCTTTTGCCATCTGCTTTGGGTTGAACAAACATAGGAGCGGCACCAGGGGCTTCTGCCCGGTAGATGACTCCTCTTCTTTGTTGTTGGTTGATCCAATCACAAAGTGGACTTTTGTATGCGTCAGGAATAGAGTAGGTGGGTTGGTTCTTGAGATTGGAGGGGTCTCGGAGGCGGATGTGGTGATTCACCTCTCTCATAGGTGGTAGTTCTTCGGGTATTTGGTCAGGGAAAACATCAGAATACTCATCCAATAGTCGTAGGGCAGTTGTTTCACAGACTGCGGCTCGGTATTCTCCGCTTGTTGGCTTGCATGAGACTCTGACCTTCTGATCTGGGAAATCGATAGTTGATTCCCCACACCTGATTATAGCTTTGTGACGATTCAGGAAGGGCATGCCTATTAGGGCATCGTATTTGGCTAAATTTCCAACCAGCATTTCCTGGGGGGGTAGGACTGCAGAACCAAGTCGAATGGTCGCACTTCAGGTTTTATGGCTTGTGGATCGTGATCCTTTTACTGCCATATTGACTGGTATTGGTTGGTTAAGGTCTAGGGTAGGGAGTCCATGGACAGAGACAAAGGCATTACTGATCATATCTCTTCCGATTGCACCAGTGTCGAATAGGACTCGAGCCTTTTTGCCATTGATCAGGATAGTGCCTTCTAGAGCAGTGTGTGTTTTGAATGTAGCTGGAGGTCGAACACTGTTGCATTCCACATCGATGTATCCAATGTGGATCTCTTCATATTCACTGGATGGAGCGTAATCGCTTTCAATATTGTTGGCCGACGCCTCTTTTTTTATAGTCTTTCCTTTTCCTTTCTTCGTAGGACAGTTTTTTGCCATGTGCCCTGTTTTTCCACATTCAAAGCATTCTCCCTTTTGCTGTCTCGATTCTTTGGAGGATTTTGTTTTCTTCTTGAAAACTCGTGGGGTATCGTCTTCAGAGTTGCTGGAGGCTTTGTGTCGTGGCTGGCTGTTCCTATTAGAGGATGTCTGTGTTTTATAGGCCTTGGTCTCATGGAGAATGGCGTCCTTTCGTTCTGCTCTAGCAATTATTACTGCAATTTCATCGCCGTCTTCCTCGAGTGGTTCTACCTCTCGCCGGAGGGTAGGGTGCATAGTGTCGTAAAATCGTCGCTTCAGGATGTATTTGGAGATACTTCCTCTCTCCATTCGATCCTTATACATTATTAGGTCCGTAGCCACATCGGTGATTCGCTTGACATGTGTTCCGTTAACTTGCTGGAGCTGGTTGAATTTGTTGTATAGGAGGTCGTTGGTTATAGAGGATTGGAATCGTCCTTTCAAGTAATCGAGAACTGTAGATCCTCTTAATCTTACATTCCCGCCGAAGTCCTTATAGCATTGGTGGTATGCGTCGGTTGCCTTTCCTTCACAGAATGATCCAATGATAAGTCCGGTTTTAGGGTCTTCCACATCTTTTCCTTGTAAGAGTAGGAAGTGTGAGAGTTCTGTGGCCCATCGTTCAAAAGCTTCAGGTTTGAGGTCTTTCCCTTCGCCTGTGAACTTCGCTGGGAGGTGAAGTTTAAACTTAGGGGGTTCAAATGCTGCGGGTACCTCCTCTTCTTCAGGTCTTGCCCGAGATTTCCCTCCTCCAGAAGGCCCTCCTCCTGTGCTAGCCATATCTGAATCGCTACTAGATTCGGGGTCGTTTGGAAGTTCAAAGGAAGGCTTCTTTGCTGGAGTAGAAGGGAATTCTCCTGGAGGTTGTGTATCTTCCATGTTTGCCGGATCGCCGGGCTCTTTAGCAGAGCGCCGGGGTTGTTTCTTCCTAGTAAGGTCTTGCCGTGGGATTTGCTTCCCACTCCTAGTCATCAAAGTCTCTATCTTGGGTTTGAGATGAAGCCGAATATACTGAAATTCTGCCGCTTCTCTGCGCTAGCGTTCTGAGGTGGATATCGATAGGTTGATCAGGCCTAAATCCTCGGACAGGTTCTTAACCACTTGCTGAGGTTAAAAAAATGTAATGTGTTCGCAAGGTGCTAATCACGTTATCGATAATGGATACGATAGTTGGCAGGTGGCCTGCTCTTCCCGAGAGGAGGCGAGAGCTGAGAACTAAAGGAGGCTTCGAGGGCGTAATGAGGAACAAGGAAGTAACCGTTCAACCAAGTATATTGAAATTCTGTCTGTCGAAGTCTGCCTTTTCCATCGTAGAAACAGGCGGTCTTTAAATACACAAATCTGTTCAAGTCTAGCATGAACGAAACTAAGCAAAGGTATCAATCGATACACTTTGGTAAAACTCTTTAAGTATCAAAGCGATACTTAAAACAAAACATAAAACAAAACCAAGTATCAAACGATACTTAAAACAAATCATAAAACAAAACCAAGTATCAAACGATACTTAAAACAAATCATAAAACAAAACCAAGTATCAAACGATACTTAAAACAAATCATAAAACAAAACCAAGTATCAAACGATACTTAAAACAAAACATAAAACAAAACCAAGTATCAAACGATACTTAAAACAAATCATAAAACAAAACCAATAACCGAGTACCCGTACCGGCTACATCCGCCATGTAGACCCGCACCTCCACCCTGCCTTGTTTACAAGCAGCCAGAAGAAAAACCATGACCCCAGAATGGCTAACACCAGCAGCCTAGTGCCCAATCCTAAGGTCCCACGACTTGAGCATGGAGGGGTCTCTCTTAGAGCCACCAATACCCAACCAGTCCTTGGTTTAAAAAACTCCCCCGCAAGTCTCCCGTATGGCTATCTATAAAGGGTGAAGAGAGAAAGCCCAGAAACCCATCCTTCAAAGCAAGGAAAAACCCCCATTCCGACAGTACACCCCCTACTGAACAGAAGAAAACCTTAACCAGAGTAAACCCAAACTGAAGGCCGAAACCAATCCCTCACCTAGAATAACCAAATACCAGCCTAACTTGTGCCCCTGGCTTGGGACAAACCAATGGTCAGGCCTCACCCGTGAAGTCGAAAAAATGAATCGGTACGCCATATTGGTGACATAAATGTATGTCTTGGGCATATAGCCCATAGTTGCAAGCAGGAGAAACTGAAAGGAAAGAGCGCCCGCTGTAAGCAGAAGGTATTGGCAGAATGAGAGCCACAAGCCATCAGTCCAGTAGGGCCGAAGGGGCTGCCCGAAGCAGCAAAAGAGGGAGATGTAGTAGGGTACCAGCCAACAGTAGTAGGATACCAGTCGACGTGACCGAAGAGAAAAAGGGAGGAAGGACCAAAGGCCCCAGTGCTGACCCAACCAACCAACCTATTGCCGTATTACCGCGTCTCTCATGTAGTCCCTTGTTCTCTGAGAAATAGTGTCACTTAGTGGAAGGGATCCCACCGTTAGTAGGCGGCGGAAGGGTGAGAAGAAGAAGGCGACCGTAACTTGAACCCAGTGACTAGGAGAGTATGGTCAAATCTTACCGAGAGACAGACCCTAAAGTTACTAGCAAAGGCGTTCGCCAACGTGGATCGTGCAAGTGGGGAGCAGGACATTCAACCACTGCCAGCGCCATCCTGAAATGAAGAGAGGAAGCCGCCCGTGCCACAGCTAAGCGAGCCCCTATTAGCAAGACAGGACTACTGGGCCAGCCCAGGTAACTCCCCCATCAAGCAGACAAGAGACGAGCGAGGCCAAAGGGGGAGAGGATAGAAGAGTTAACTATGCCCCTAGGCAGGAACCATCAAGGGGGTGGAGGGGAGTGGGGGGAGTCCATGATAGTTGACATGGTGTTGTTAAACTATATGGGAGGAAAATAGGAGCCACGGAGCGTGAAAATATGAGCGACGGAGCATGACCTGGAGTAACCTCCAGTAACACCTATTTACTCCCCAAGGATAATGTGGAGAGATAAACTGGTCTAGCTTTTATTAGTCTAAGTTTTTATTTTGATTTTATAGACTCAAGTGGGGCCTGGAACTAGCTAGTTACATGGTGCGGTGTAGAGGGATTACTAATGACTGTCTTGGATTGTGGGGATAGGGGAATGGGAACCAGAGGCAATAAAGCCGTGAACAAGAGTGTGCATACACAACTATGCTCTCTTATGCGTGATCGATAGTTTTTCTTCATAGTCATTTTATTTGCATCATCATCATCGAATTGTTTAACGATACGTATTGTGCGAGTGGCGATTGCCCACATTGATATTGTTTCTTTCCTGCGTATGATATCATTTCTATTTCTCTCCTTGTGGTTGTTTCCTTTTTTTGCTATTATCTCTATCCAGAGATTGTGGTATCACCAGATGAAAATCATCATTTTATTTGGTTCTCCCAAACGGATTCTCTAGCTATTATCCTAGAGAGACCGCTACATTACGTTTGCATTTCCCCTTTTTTGTTCTCATTTACACTGTTAGTTTGCTTTGGAAACAGTCAAGCTGGAGGACAAATAATTGTCTATTTACAGTCGGGTATTTAATCTAAACTTAGAGCTACTCTGTCAGTATCGAGAGCTTTCCGGTGGTTCTTCTCCCCTAGCCCCATACCTTTCTCTTTTTCCTCCGTCGTCTCTCACTCAGAGTAAGAAATCTCAAGTTCTAACCTGATTTCCAATCCTGGTAATAGGAATTTGTCTACACTAACAAGCAGGATGCCTACACTGATAAAGATTACTCCCTTTCATTGGGAGAATACGAACCAAAGAGAGAATGTAGAAGAATATCTCGATGATGTTGAAACTGCTGCTCATTCCTGGGGCCTCTTAATTTCTCCTGGAATAAGTGAGGCAACTAAGAAGTCCAAAATCTGCCTATTCAGACAGAATCTGAAGAAAGACAGTGACGCTTGGCACTGGTGGTATTATATTCTAACAGAAGCTGATAAGAAGGATTATGCGAGGATAGTCCACGAGTTTAAGGAGAGATATGAAGTGAAGGCTTTACAGGCTTCTTCTCTCTTCCCAGTACAGAATGAAATGCTCTCATTGCACCAGAACGAAAACGAGCACATCCAGGACTACATCCACTGAGTGGAAAAGTTGTCTCAGATGTTTTCTAAGGATATGGACTCCCTCTTTGCGTTTCCATTTATCAAGGGAATGCTAGATCAAGAAAGACGTCAGAGGGTTACCTTTGACTTAAAAGACTCACCAAACATTTCTTTCACCAAAGCTCTTAGTGTGGTGAAGTATTCGTTCCAAAAGATAGGAGAGCCTGATCCATCCAGGCCTCACCCGAAAGGATGAGACTTCAAACCTCTAATCTCTTCTGTTTATCCCCCACCTGCTTACCCACCGGTAAATACTGTAGGCAAAGCTAAACTTCTGCCTGTCACTGTAGGTATTTCTCCCAGTTTACCACCATTAACTCAGGAATAATTTAATGCATTTAGGACTGCATATGAAGCTTCTATGGGTCATCCAACTCGTAGCCATTACAGGGGACAAGGGAACTTCAACCATACCAGGAGAATCAACTCTCGAATTACCTGTTTTAATTGTGTAATTGATGGTCACTACTCCGACCCATGTATTAATTCACCACTAACTGCATATGAGCAACCACAGGTTAGGGATCGAGTTCGCTGGGGGAGAGAGCTAGCAGAACTAGAGTTTCAACCAACGGGCCGCCAATCAGAAAAGGCTCCCATGTCTAGAGTGAATACAGTGGAAGTTACTCCTTGTCTGATTCTTTCCTACCCCTCTCTAAAGACAGGATCTACACCTACAGCTATACCAGTTCAGGTTGCCTGTATTAGATCTTGCACAGTTACTAGGAGTGAATTAGAAAATGCATGTATAGTTGCTGTGAGAATTCCAGCAGTTCGCACTATTTTTGAGAATGCCCTAGCTGAGAAGCGAGCTCAGGTTGAAGATGCTGAAGTGGAAGCTGAATACAGAGAGCAGAGGGCCACCAAGGCTTTACATCTGGTGGGAGATATGGGAGAAAGCTCTCAACCGAGAAGGTTACTAAGGCCTACGAATAACCCCTTAGCCCATTAGAGAGGTGCTGAAGTTACGGCTTTTCCAATTGAAGATAATGCAGTTGAACAAGAGGAAGAAGATATGGTAAGCAACGTGTGTGCGAATCAGGAGTTAGAGATGGAAATCGTAGATGATGGGAATGAGATTAAGGAGCAGATTGCAGTGAGGTTTCAACAGTTGGCAGCAAAACTCAAGAAGAGACTGAAGCAGAAGAGGACTATCGCTCCTATTAATTGGATGAAGAGGCAAGTGCCTTTAACTATTCAGGATTCATTGAATGCATCAGCTCCTAGGTTGAACATCACACTTCCGCAATTGTTAGACTGTTCTCCTAGTCTTCGGAGAGACCAAGCCGAGTTTTTACATTCTTCAGTACCCTGTACTCGGAAGAAGGTTTCTGAAGGTTCTAAGGAATGAAGTCTTCCGATCTCGCTCCATTCTACAAAGTTTACTCTGGGTGGTGAAGTTACTTGTGAGGCATCTCCAGGATCAGAGGAAAATATTGAATGTCTCCATATCGAAGCTTGGATGGGAAACTTCAAAGTTCCAGAGGTCCTTGTTGATGCAGGTGCAATATTAGATCTCATATCAACCCAGCTGGTTGATAAGCTCCAGTTGGAAAGATTTCCAATTTCAGAATTAGGGATGAGACTTGCAGATAACTGTCTTGTTATCCTAAAGAATTATGTCTGGCTTGACATCGTTGTAGTTGGAGTTCTCCATAGAATTAAGGCCTATGAAGTTGCGGTCTCCTAAACTTATCAGTTGTTACTTTCAGGCCGCTCTCTAAATAGAGTGAAAGTGATTGAATATCACGACACGAGAACTCTGTTGATAGAGAGGAGTGATAGGGCTCGCCGTAAAGTTCCTGGTGTACCAATTAGAACCACTGGAATTAAAATGGAAAATACTGAGAGCTATCCATCACGGCCTGTGGAGGATGAAGAGACGGAGGAGGCAATTGAGACTCTGCTCAATGAGCTCAGTCATTGGAAGAGTGATAAAGAGGAGGATTTAAAGGAGGGAAACTAGCAGCATTGTCTTAGTGTCAGGTGATAAGGCGACTCACTCATGACCTTGGAGTGAAGCAAGCGGAATGTAGTGGGTGCTTGGTTAGACAGTGGATGGAAGAAAGTGGTAACAAGAGTGATGATGGGCAGGATATATGCAAAGAGGTAAAGGAGGGAGAATACGAGTATAGCATGATTAGGAACTTAAGAGAGGAGGCAAAGGAAAGAAACGAAGATAAAAATACTACAGTAGAAGAAATATCACTTCAGCAGGCGAATGCTATACTGAGACAGGAATGTTTGCAGGTGATGAATACAACTGCCCTAACAAGGAATAAGGCAGTTATTTTGGACTACACGCCAACCAGCTAAAAGAGAAATACCGGATGAAGTGTCAGTTGCTGATAGGGAAGTAGAAAAATGGTTTTAGTCGACTGCCTTACAGGTGAGAGAGTAGTTAATACCTATGGAGAGGACTAAGACTATACACATGCTATATACCTGGTGAGATGTCTTTGAAACTGATCTACTTCAAATATGTCAGACAGATCTAATTGAACATGTGATAGTACTGATGCCTGGGGCAGTTCCTCATCGAGCACGTATACCTCTTTATACAGAAGAGGAAATAGCTTTCGGTAGGATACTGATACCTAAAATGGAAGAAGCGGAGTTGATTTTTAGATCTGACTCGGAATAGGATGTATGGACTAAGTTTCCCTTAAAGCCTTGAGCGGATACCCTTCCTAAGGATAAAAGATTGAGAGTAGTTTACAACTTTATACATCTCAACCGCGTAACCAAATGGTCTCGCTATCCTTGTCAGCGCATTGAACCAATTGTCTATACAGTCTTAAAAAGCAGAAAGAAGTTTTTCTTTAGCTCCCAGGTGGCTAATTCATATTGGGCCATTCCAGTAAGGGCTGCAGACCAAACTAAGCTGGGATTCTTAACACTATATGGCTTGCATTGTGATAAGCCAATGGGCCAAGGATTAACCGGTAGAACACACACCTATAGTCGCTTCGGGGACTTAGTTTTTGGTGTTATACCTGAAGGCTTTGAGGAGAGAGATGGTATAAGTTACCAGTTAGCATGAGAGGATTCGATTATTGGTGACTACAGGGAGTTTGCTTTCGATGGGATGATAAATGACAGTTATGGCTCTGCCAGAAATTTTGATGCTATGTATCTGTTTCTCCACGATTGGTTCCTTCCAGGATGCAATTGCAGTTCTATGTATCTGAAATATTCTAAGTCATGCTTTTTTATAGAATCGCTGGACTTTATAGGTCTGGAAGCAGGACCTAATGGCTTAAGACCATCATTGTGTAAGCGGGAGACAATTTTAAATTAGCCGACTCCAGCAAACTATGAAGAGGTACAAGCTTTCTGCTACCTTACTCCATTTTTGAGAAGGTTTATACCAGGGCTAGCTGAGCCAGTAAGGATACTTAAGTATGAAATGGAAGGCCCGATTAGAGATGGAAGAAAAAGAAGGCAAGGAAAATACAACATGGAGTTTGAAGGAGAGTTTAGTAGGGATAGGGAGAAAGAAGTTGCATTTTAAGTGGTGAAGCAAGGGATATCCAATAACGCGATGGAATTACCGGAACCTACAGAGCAGTATCACCTTGCCATTGACGAGAGCAAACTTGGCATCGGAGGTGTCCTCCTTCAATTAAATGGAATTTCCTCGGATACACAGGCTGTTTCCAATGCTATCTTCTGAGCTGCTGAAAAGGAATATCATGCTTATTTCCTTCCTAATATGTGATACAGAAAGCCGACACAGTAACACAGACAGTGAAGCTTTAGTAGTAATTAGATGTCTAGCAGAGGTTTGATAGATGGTGATTGCCTCACCATATCCTGTAATAGTCTACTCTGATCATGAAGCATTGAGGACTCTGCTTACTGTAGTGGACAATAATGCACATGGCAGGATAGCGAAATGGCAGGAGCGACTAGGTGAATATGATATAAAGCTTATTCAACTTTGGGCAAAAACTCATTTTATCGGAATAGCGGATGGATTGTCACAACTACCAACCAGACTACTTAGCGGTCTCTTTGTGGAGGATGTGGAGTGGCTTAGGCCATGTATGGAAGGGGTAATTCCTGTCTCTGGTATAATTACAGATGTGAAAATAAATGCAGGTCTAGCAGTCGCTGTGAGGAGTAGGAGTGGATTTTGGTTCATACAAGAGGTGATTCAAGGAACTACAACAGAGAAGGGGACAAACAGCGAAGCCATGAGTTGGAGAAATGAAGGGTTTTTAGGGATGTTGGCAGCGGAAAGGGAGTTAGTTGAGATAGAAGAAGGGAATGGAAAATTGAAGAAAGTAGCTAGGGATATACGGAGGAGGATATGGCAAAAATGGTTGAAGTCAGGTATGTATGGGAGGATAGTACAGGCTAGATTGGATGAGTTAGATGATGGTACAATAGGGGTTAGGAAGTTAGAGATGGGGAGGAGTGAGTGAAGAGCATTAGAGAGTGTGATAAGAAGGTATGTTTTGGTGGATGCAGTTGAGTCAAAACTCTTCTTCCGTGACAGGAATAGAGAGCTAGTGAGTTACATACTGGAGAGCGATGTTGAGAAGACTCTGTCTGATTATCACGAAGGACACAGTCACTTTGCAAATAATATCATGTTCGCATGAGTACAAGGTAGGATATATTGGCCTTCTAGAGCGAATAGCATCAGACGCTGGGTGGCTTCATGTAAACCATGCCAGAGAGTCACGAGAATACAGAAAGCAGGCGAGCTGAAGTCTATTCTACAGTTCAAACTGATGGATATGATAGGCATGGATTACATGGGCCCGATCATTCCTCCCTGTAAGGCCACAGGTTCGGTCTACCTACTACCTGTCATCGACTATTTCTCATGATTTCTCTGGGGTATCGGAGTAAAAGAAACAGATCAGGCTTCTATGATTAAGGCCTTACTCAACCATGTTATTCCGATAGTAGGATGGCCATTGACTGTGTATACAGACAATGGAGGACACTTTACTGGAGCTTTGATCTCCAAAACCTGAACTGATCACGGGATTATGCACTTTCCCTCTGCACTGCCGCAACCTCAATCTGTGGGATTGAGTGAACACTATGTGCAGATGCTTATGGGTAGAATATGTGCTTGCTGCATCACACAAGGGTCTTCCTTAAACTGGGGGCAGTAGGTATGTAATGTGGTTCTTAGCATTAATACTCGATATGTCAAGGTTCAAGGATATACACCGCTGAGATTGTTCTTGGGTTTAATCCAGCACTCATACAAATATCTACTGGAAGCCTCAGCAAATAAGTAAAGACTACTTTGCTCGAAAGTGGAGATATCCTGGAGCCAAGCGAAAAGAATATTGCCAGCTATCTTGGTCGATGGGAGGAGGCTGATATTCTTGTAGCAGCGAGGCTTGTGAGAAAACAAGATAGTTTTCAACCAAGAAAAATAGTCAGTTATTACCGAAAGCTAAAGGAGGGAGACATAGTTCTACTTGGTGACTTTGCACAGGCAAAGGATAAGGGACGAAAGCTAGATCCCCGATAGTCAACTTCGCATATGATGGAGTAAATATTAAAGTCTGTCGTTTCTGCCCACATACGACAGCTTCACGATCCTTCTGGTCTTACGAAATGCTATCACTTCGACAACTCATTGCTTTATGTCCCATGCACTAATGACTACCCTAGTGCAACTATCTGTAAGGCTAGGAGCGGAGATGTAGTCTACGAGCATGGGGCTATGAGGGCAGTGAATGGTATATGGCAAGCAAGGTAGAGGAGTTTTGACTTGTCAGACTGGAGTTGATAGAGGCAGTGGGAGGCTATTAGGTAGATGTTGCGATAGAAACATCAGGTCGATGTTATTGGAAGTGGGGTTCATCTGTGGGGTGATAAACTGGTCTAGCTTTTATTAGTCTTATTTTTTATTTTTATTTTATATACTCAAGTGGGGCCCGGAACAAGCTAGTTACATGGTATAGTGGGAAGGAATTACTAACGACTAGCTTAGATTGTGAGGATAAGGGAATGGGAATGAGAGGCAACAAAGCCATAAATAACAGTTTGCAGAGACAACTCCGCTCTCTTATGCGTGATCGATAGTTTTTCTTCATCATCATTTTTGTTTCCATCATTATTATCAAATTCTTTAACCATACGTATTGTGCTAGGGGCGATTGCCCACATTGATATTGTTTCTTTCCTGATTGTGATATCATTTCGATTTCCCTCCTTGTTGTTGTTTCCTTTCTTTGCTACTATCTCTATCCAGAGATTATTGTATCGTCGGATGAAAATCATCATTTCAATATCCATTATCTATTGTCAGTAATGCTGATCCAAGTTTCGCTACCAGATTCTAGAAACAGACCTTGACCTCCCTTGGAATCAACCATATTATAGCCGCTCCTAGGCATCATGAGACTAATGGCCAAGCAGAATAGAAGATCTGTGAAGTCAAGACCGGAATTAGCAACATGATCAATGAACAACAGACCAACTGAGAACCAGCCCTCACTTAACTTGCCACATAGGTTAACACCCAATATTCAGACATCTTGGGAATGTCTCCATATGAGACACTCTTCAGCCACCAATACCCTCTACTGCCTACAACACTATTCAAGAATTCCTCAATTTTCACCTCCGATGACCACTTAAACCGTCATCAAGCTATGTGGAATGATGCCTTCCAAGCTGTTAAGGCTTCCCAATTCTAGAGTACAACTACTGCACAGAAACGATAATGCAAGCATGTTCCTATTCCACCAGGTAACATGCTTATGGTCCATAAAAACATGTTTATTAATAATGTTGGATGCAGCAAGACATGACACCACAATGGTGAGGACCCTTCAAGGTCTTATCCTTGGATGAGCACGCAGAAGACTACACTGTTCAGATAGATGGACACATTTACAGTATTATTGCCATCTTCTACGGCTCCGCTGTCAAGTGATTCCACCCCAATGACGACTCCAAGTTCCCTCGAAGAGTCAATCCTCAACCCGCACCTATCATCATTGATAAGAAAGATGAATGGGAAGTTAAAGAAATCCGACACCACTGCCTTTGGCATAGGAATAATCAGTTCCTAGTCAAATGGAAAGAATATCCAAGGAGTGAAAAAAGCTGGGAACTACTAGAAGAACAGGAGTATGCTATGGATATGGTGAACGAATGGTGGAAAGAAAACATGCCAGACGAATCCTTCCCTCCAACGATCAATTACATTACAATATGCTGGAAACTGACGATGCTAGAGACTGATTGATAGCAGATGGAACTCGAAGCTAGGGATGGATTTGGGCACCATACTTTGAGTATCAATTCGAAAGCAGCGATGAGGAAAATCAGGCTATGGAGGAGGCTCTTGACAACAGCATCTGATTACCATCCACGAGCCGAATACCATAATGATATCAAACTATGTGGAACTTAATGGGAGGCTGCGACAACTACATGTTGGACTGTTGTTGAACAGCAATGTTATCCAGCCTGACAATTACTTCGCCATCCTCTGGGTGGACTACTGTTCTGATTGCAATAACATTTCGGTCGATGTACAGCATAAATCTGATATTCATGACTGCTGTAATTTGCAAATCTTTGAGTATAAATGTTTTCTTAGAATTTCCTCTTGTCCCTAGTGTGACATTTATGATGAAGAGCAAATAGAGGAAACCGAAGCATTTAGTTTCTCAGATACCTCTTTTGATGATTATTAGGTTTTGTTTGTTTAAACAGTTGTTTTGTTTTGGGGAATGTAACTGGTATGGGTACTCGGTTATTGGTTTTGTTTTATATTCTGTTTTAAGTATCGCTTTGATACTTTGTTTGTTTTAAGTATTGTTTAATACTTGGTAGTATTTTATTTTTTGTTTTAAGTATTGCTTTGATACTTGGTTTGTTTTAAGTATTGTTTGATACTTGGCTTTGTTTTATATTTTGTTTTAAGTATTGTTTTGATACTTAAATTAGTTTTACCAAAATGTATCAATTGATACCTTTGATTAGTTTCATTCATGCTAGACATGAGCAGATTTGTGTATTTAAAGACCCCCTGATTCCATGATGGGAATGACAGATTTCGACAGGCAGTATTCCAATATACTTGGTTGAATGGTTACTTCTTTGTTTCTCCATACACCCTTGAAGTGTTCTTTAGTTCTCAGCTCTGACCTCCTCTCTTGAAGAGCACCCCACCTTCCAACTATCGTATATATTACCGATAACATGATTAGCACCTTGTGAACACATTACCTGACTCGACTTTGTGTTCTGTGATGTGTACCTGATGAATATGCCTTGCAAGCATGCCTTGCATGTATGCCTTGCGCCGATGATTTATGTTTCACACATGACCTCATAATGTGGTAATTGGTTTCGTGTATATGTCCACTTTGAGTCACATGACTTGTGTATTGCAATTTGATTGATTTATGAGTATTTGCATATCACGTTATTGGGAGGTTATGGTCTTTGCACATGTGACTACTTTGGTTATATGATTAGTTTGTTATCATTTGATTTAGTGCAGATGACCACTTTGTGTCATATAACTTGGGGTAGGAAGAACACCATATATGGAGGGCAGTATGGTCGAGGAGGATAGATTGTTCATGGTTGGTTTAAAGTAATTTTCCTCATCCTGGCCATCGCTTCCCCTTGGAGCATTCTTATGGCACCCATGATGGTTTTTGATGCCTTGGATTCTGGGGAAAATATCTGAGTTTACTCTGTAGTTCTTGGAGTTCTTGGGGTTAAGTTCTCTCTGCGATGGTGGTGATATGGTAGATTACTTGTTTGCTTCTCATTTCGTTAATTGCTTGTTGTCTCAAGAGGCTGGCACTTCGAGTACTTCATTACAGTCATGTAAGAGCCCCTTTTAGTAAAATCTCTTCTGCTTCCTATCTATCATCTACTCACAGGTTTCGTATTCGATTGGGATGATTGAACTTTGTATTTGGTGTGATCACCTGCATCATTATTTGGGCCAGCTCATATTTGTTGGGTGTTAATGGAGTCCTTAATTCTCACCATGTAAAACACGCTTAAAATAGACTGATGACCTTTCCAAGTTGCAACTTGTCATACCGGCTACATCATTCGTCAGGTGGTAGGGCATACTTACCAGGCCCCTCCTCATTACTGGTTCATTGCTACAGTTATAATCCTATAGTATTACTTATTACCATTCTCTTGGAGGTTTTGTCCCTGTGGCATTTACGCTGGTTTAGACATGTGTCACCTCCTCTCTTTGCTGGGGATGGTGTTGATCCTGAAAGGTCTTACTCTCTAGGTGGCTGCTGTTATTACCTGGGGTGGTATGGGACTATTGGCTATGAGACACTCACATTGTCTGTGTCCTTGGATGGTTCAGTTGTAGATTATGGTTAGTAGCTTTACCCAGTGCAAGTGGGGCCTACCTTCTGTTTTTCTGCGTCTGTTCATACACTCTCCCCCTTCCTATCGGATTGGTTGGAGGTACCCCATGCCCGTTGTTTGGTCTGTGCCTGTTGCCAGACCTGAAGGGCTAGCTTTGGCTGGCTCTGCTTACTCATTCCGGACTTGGTTGGACTTCAGTTGAGCTAGATTGGATGGTGTGGCTGGAGCCGGTACCTTTGGATATTAGTACTGCCTCCTTCCTAACTCCTAGCTGTGGCTGGTAGGCCCCTCTCAGCTACATGTAGTTGTAGTTGGGGCTCTGGTAGTGTGGTCAAGCCGAGTGGCTACCTGATAGGGCAAGGTATAGGATGTCCCATGGCTGTCGGATAGTGGATCTGTGGGGGTAGCTGAGTGGGCTGGATGGGCTCGGTGATGTCTGTTATGTTGGGCTTGGAGGAGGATGATTGGGGGGTGAGAAGTACCTGCGAGAACAGGTTGGGCCTGCCTGTAGTTGGGCGAGGCCTAATTAAGTATTTCCAGTCTGGCTTGGGTTGTTGGGTGAAGCTGCTGAGTGCTGTAAAGCTCGCTGATGGACCGGCTAGCTAATGGCTACCTGTGCAGATAGTGGGTTGTGACTATCAGTTTGGACTGGTTTGGGTCCTACATGCTGGGTTTTATATTATTTGTTTGGTTTGTTTGGTTTGGTTTTAGGTACGGTAGGAGGAGGCAAGACACCACAGATGGGAGATAGGCCCCACTGACCTTCTAGGTCAGTCACTACCTCTATGGATTTCCTTTGTTTGTGTTATTTTGTTTGGGAAACAGGCAGTGGGTACAGGATTTCCTCGCCAGTACACTCTTCAGAGGTAATAGGAAAGGTAGGAACATAGGATCGAATGCCAAGTATATGGACCCCACAGGTAGACATGTCAGTCACCTCCTCCCTGCCCTTGTGCCAGCTGTAGGTCTAGGTTGTTTTGTTGGTTTTTTACTGTTGTGGAAGTTTTATAGTGCAGGAGTTAGGCTAGCAGCTAGTGCTTTTATGTTTGTTAGATGAGGAACCTGGTCAGGTTGGTCTTTTACTTGGCTTCGGCTTTCCTTAGTGCTGGTTGGCTTCATACCAGAGGAGCTATGGACTTGGACCAGGGAGGATGCTGGGTAGTTTGATGGTCTTATAATTAGTTCACGTGTAGGTATGACTCGTGAATGATAGGTGTAGTACCGTAGATTTAGTTAGCTTGGGATTAGTGGTGTACAGGTTAGCGGTATCCCTGTACTGGCAGGGGCTCACCATTTGCCAGTGTTGGTGGTAGGAGTTTAAATAAAATTAGATTAACTTCTAACTACTTCTTGGACTCCTGCCTTTACTCCGCTGAGGTAGTATCCATACCACGCCCACGATGGTCTTTGATGCTTTGCATTCTGGGACACATTTCTGAGTTTACGTAGTAGTTTCTGGGGTTCTGGTGTTGAGTTCTGTTTGTGATGGTAGTTGTGTGGTGAATTACCTTTTTGCTTCTCATTTCATTGACTGCTGGTTATCTCACGATGCTGGCACTTTGTGCACTTCATCACAGTCACTTATGAGCTCCTTTCAGTAAAATGTCTTTCGCTTCCTGTATATTGTCCACTGGCGGGTTTCGCGTTCACTGGGGAAGATTGAACAGTTTCTTTGGAAAGATCACCCATGTCATTCTTTGGGCCACCTCATGTTTGTTGAGTTTTAATGAGTCCTTTGATCTCACAATGCAAAATGCCCTGGTAATAGACTAATGACTTTCCTAAGTTTTAACTTGTCATACCAGCTACATCATTTCTACTCGTCAGCGCCTGGCCTCCCGTGTGGGTAGGATCATGATGGGCAGAAGG